>NC_134271.1:30772274-31069774 GCF_031893055.1 Leptodactylus fuscus
ATCATTGCCCATTAACTGTTCCAGATGTCTTCAGCATTGGAAATATATAGGGGACTGTGCCAGGATGCTGCAGCTCTGTTCCTGTCCACCTGCTGTACTACAGCATGGCCACCATTTAGGGGAGGGTGCCTTCTGTTTCCAGCATTGTCCTCCATGTAGTGGATTGGTTTGAGTCGGAGTACTTAAGATCTTTACTGAGCAGAGGTCATCACTATGAAACTTGCCTTGGGGCCCAGACATTGCCCGACCGTTATCATTCAACCCCTTTATCACTCACAATGCTAGTCACGACCTGATCCCAACCTGATCCCAGGTCCACTATCAAATACAATTTAAAGGGGCTATCCACAAATTGGACAAAGCACAGAGGAGGCTGAGAAAGATAAAATAAATAAGTACATACTCACCAGTCCCCAGCCCTCTGGTGCCCGCCACCGTGCCTTTCCTGCCAGAAGTCCTGTCCCGCATGTGACCGCTGAGGCCAATCCGTGATGGCCGGAAAGGACCTGGCAACGTCACTCACCCGCATCACCGGGAACTCTCCTGAAGCTGATGAGAACCCTGATTGGCCTCGGCAGTCATGTGTGGCACAGCACTTGCCACAGAGAAGGCACGGGGCGAGCCCAAAAGGATGGCAGCGGACACCAAATAGCTAGGGGCAGGTGAATGTGTTTGGTGAGAATTAAAGGGGTTGTCCACGAATTGGACAAATCACAGAGAAGGCTGGGGAAGGTGAAATGAAAAAAAAAAAAAAAAAAAAACACTCCACAATAGTGTGCAAGGGGCCATTTTCTCGTGGACTGTGGACATGCGCAGTCTGCTCTGCCCAAGGCCTGAGGCCTAGAAGTTACAAGCCACCGCCGGAAGAAGAGGCTGCTCCTGACGAAGATGGAGGCAGCGCTGGAGAGAGCTCTCTCGCAGCATTGGGGACGCCCCCAGTGCTGTTAAAGAGCTAATTTGCATACCGACGAAAACCGGATTATATACGGAATGGCAGCCTGGAGAAGACATCTAAAGGTAGGAAAACAATAGCCTTTCTTAAGGCTATTCCTACGTGTTAGGGACAAAAAAATTGACTTTTAATGATAGAATCCCTTTAACTTTATTATTTTAAAATACACAGCTGAAACAGATCACTTTTCCGCGGTAGAGCAGTGACTAGATCCTGTGAGTAAGTTATTCAGTCATCTGTACGTGGACCCTACGACTTGCAAAGTGCCGCAGTTTATGAAATAAAATGGTTATTATTGTTTTTCAAAAAACTGACCGGGGGACATCACGTTCTCGAAGCAAACTTCATAAACTTCATAGTCATCTGTGGTAAAGGCAAATCTGCCTTTCTTTGCTTCTTCTTTGGAAAACAAAATATGTCCTGCCGAATCTGTGACCTGCAAGAAATATCATACGTGGTAATATAGAGAAATCATAAAGTCATGTGATTTATAACATACATAACACGGGAGAATGTGATCTCTGACTATACTGAGGAAAGAACCTGCCACCATCTGACAGCCTTCCTCTGTCAGTGAGGGCTAGAGCAGCAGTTTAGAGGTGGGAGTCCATTATCAGACTACAGGCTGCTGGAAAATCCAGTGTATTGTGGCATCGGGAGCAGCAGACACCAGAGCACTGCCCACAGCTCCAAAGTGAATCTATAATGGAAACCAGTCTGACAAGGCTTAGAGCTTAATCCTGGAAGAAGCGACAGCAGTGGCAGCCAAGTGACAGCCACTCCTCGCCCTCACCACTGTGTACTCTTCAATCAGGCATCATTATCCGATCTACTATATGGAAAAAGGGAGAAGCCTCAGAAGTAGGAACAGCCGAGTGACACGTAGTAGTAGCCAATAGCTGGCCAACAACTGCTAGATCAGATAGGACCCTTCTGAGGACCCTCCTGATCAATGGTGTGAGAGTGCGGCAGACTCCACTATTCATCTGTATGGGACTGTCAGAAAAGTGCAACACCTGGACAGCAGTGTCACGGAGATAACCAAAGCGGCAGCGAGTGGAGGTATATATATATGACCGGGGGACGCCCAAGAGAACTCTACATTTCCTTCCCCAAAACTAACTCCTGACATCATGAATAGAGGAGAACTCTGCATGTCACTCCTCACATCATGCAACTAAAGGAGACCTCTGCATCTCACACCATGCCAGTAAAGGAGATCTCAGCACATCACGCCACACATTGTCATTAAAGGAGAGCTCTGCATGTCAGGGCTCGTTCACATCTGCGCCCGGTCTCCATTCATGCAGGTTTCTGTTTCCTGCACAAAACTGAGCATGAGACGGAAACCTGCAGGACTCTTTCATACCCATTCATTTGATTGGGTTTGAAAGCTGTCCGGCCGTGAGCGTTTTATGCTCTCCGCCACAAAACCGTTTTTTTAAAAAAAGACACAGAGTCAAACATGCAGGACTTTGTGTCCGGTTTAAAAAAAAAAACAAAAAAAACAGTTTCGCCGCGGAGAGCATAAAACGCTCACCGGCGCTCACGGCCAGACCCGGTCTGACAGCTTTCAGATGCATGCAGAAGACGTAAAGCTCAGAACAGACTCCGGGAGCTAGTGTGAACCTCGCGTCACTCCCCAAAACATTCAACTAAAGGAGAGCTCTGCATCTCACACCATGCCAGTAAAGGAGATCTCTGCATGTCACTCCCCACTTTATGTGACTAAGGTTGAGGCCCCACGTAGCGGAAACACAGCTTTTTTTGTAGTAGTTTTTTGCGCCAGAGCCAGGAGAGGATTGATCAGGAGGTAGCAGTAGAAGAAGCCTCCTATATATTCCCCATTCCATTTGTAGCCATTCTTGGCTTTAGCTCAAAAAAACGCAACAAAATCTACAACAAGAAAAGCTGCATTTCCACAATGTGGGGCCTCAGCCTAAAGGAGAACTCTGCATGTTACTCCCCATGTTATGTGAGTAAAGGAGAACTCTGCATCTCACACCACATCAGGGCACGTTTATTCAGCTACTTGCACTTTTTGTGGCCTACGTTTCGTTTATGACGTATTTGCGCCTTTTCCCCGATGTTACGCTGACCTCGCCCCTTTTTCTTTTTGGCGAGCGATGCCTAAACTCAGATCTATCTCACGCTGTTTTTAGGACTTGCACCTCTTTAATGCCCCCCAGTCCATGCGCAGCGTAAGAGTCCTACAGGTCAGGCGGCATAAAAAGGGGGCAACAGCGCAAAAGGGGCAAAGTGTACGACTTATAGCGGCGCATCTACAATCACATCAGACACCACAGGGAGAAAGCGGCATCTGCATATAAGGAAGGCTAAAAGGGGCCGCTGATAAATAACCCCCACCCTGTCCATACAGGAGAGCTCCGCACTGCGCCCCCAGCAGCTGACTAGTGGTACTGCGATCCTTCCTCTTGTGTCCGTGTCCACGTCACTTACTTTGAGGTGTGTGATAGACCCGGGCAGCTCCGCCACCTCATAGTCCCCGGTCACCAGCACATCTTTATGGATCTCCTCCTTCAGGCACTTCTTGCTGTCCGCGGGTAAATAAAACGAGATGGCGCCGGTCCCGGGCAGCAGAAGACAAGCACCGAGGAGGAGCAGCAGCAGCCCGGCCATGACTACAGCAACTGTATCCAGGTACAGGTGTGGGCGGGGCGAGCAGCCGGGAGACGGGGGCGGGGCGAGCAGCCGGGAGACGGGGGCGGGGACAGCACCGAGCAGCGCTGTCTGTGGGAGGCGGCGCAGGGTCACGTGTTGTGGGGAAGTCACGTGACGCCATTCTTTCTCTCCATCTAGCGATGCAGATGATGAAGGCGGAGGACGGGATGTACCATAGGGGGCAAAGATGGGGGGGCAGGGGCTATGTGCACGACCCTGATGTCCCGCCATGTTTTTTTTTCCTTTACACTATGCCAACAGGAATCCGTGCCTGTGACATTAGAAGGGATATGAGAAAGGGCATGAAGTTGTATAAATAGACAGCCATTGTTCTCCATATATAGTATTGGAGTCCCACATAGCCTGGTGACCCTCTCCATCACCCTGACATCATCCCCAAACCTCCCAATTTCCACAGAACTCAAAGGGTCTGTTCACACAAAGTATTTAGCAGGCGGATAGTTACACAGAATCTGCCTCAAAATCCGCCTGCAAAAATGTCCCCCATTCATTTCAATGGGAGTATACTCATATCAGGAACCGGGAGCAAGGATGGCTGCTCAGAGTATTACTAGTGTGAAGAGAATAGACCTGCGGTCATGGCTACAGACAAGGAAGGCCTGGGCACCAAAGCACTAGGAGAACCAGGAGAACCTCGACGCGTTTCACCGATATACAATGGCTTCCTCAGGAGTGGACGCTTCACACTTTCCGGCTCATATCGGTGGTATAAAAGGCAGCACCTTTGCTTGGATGTCTTATACCTCCTGAGGAAGCCATTGTATATCGGTGAAACGCGTCGAGGTTCTCCTGGGATCCATAGTGCTTTGGTGCCCGGGGCTTCCTTGTCTGTAGCCATGACCGCAGGTCTATTCTCTTCACACTAGTAATACTCTGAGCAGCCATCCTTGCACCCGGCTCCTTATATGAGTATACTATACTGAGAATGTGTGCGTGTTACACCCACACTATTTATTATTATTTCTTTATTTTGCTTACTTGTATAGCACCATCGTATTCTGCAGCGCTTTACAGACATTGACAGTCACTGTCCCATATAGGGCTCACAATCTACAGTCCCTATCAGTATGTCTTTGGCGTGTGGGAGGAAACCGGAGTACCCGGAGGAAACCCACGCAAACACGGGGAGAACATATAAACTCCTTTAACTCCCAACTTCTACAGTTTCAAACGCAAACTAAAGACGCATCTTTTCAGACAAGCCTATCACAATTCCTAATGCACAAAATTGTCTGACCCCTGTATAAGCAATGCCGCCCCTGCTACCTCTTGTGTCACCCTCTCTACCTCATAGATTGTAAGCTCTTTTGAGCAGGGCCCTCAGTCCCATTGTGTGAAATGACGTTCTTTGTTATGTATGTCTGTATCTGAACCCTATAAATTGTACAGCGCTGCGGAATATGTTGGCGCTATATAAATAAAATGTATTATTATTATTTATTATTATTATAACTCCTTGCAGATGTCATCCTTGGCAGGATTCAAACCCAGGACTCCAGCGCTGCATTGCTAACCACAGAGCCACTATGCTTTATAGTCACACTAGCAGTTACCCGCGACTTCGTCTGCGGGTTGGCGGTGGCGATGAACCGCTTATATTTCTTGTCCCCCCATGTCTTCCCCCAGTATCTTGTCCCCCCATCTCTGCCCCAGTTACTTGTCCCCCTATCTCTGCCTCCAGTTTCTTGTGCCCCCATCTCTGCCCCCAGTTTCTTGTCCCCCCCATCTCTGCCCCCAGTTTCATGTTCTCTCCCTCAATCTGCCCTCAGTTTCTTGTCCCCCTATCTCTGCCCCCAGTTTCATGTTCTCTCCCTCAATCTGCCCCCAGTTTCTCGTCCCCCTTCATCTGACCCCAGTTTCTTATCCCCCATCTCTGCCCCGTTTCTTGTCCCCCCTTCATCTGCCCCCAGTTTCTTGGCCCCCCCATCTCTGCCCCCAGTTTGTTGTCCCCCCATCTCTGCCCCCAGTTTCTTGTCTCCCCATCTCTGCCCCCAGTTTCCTGTCCCCCCTGTCATCTGCTCCCAGTTTCTTGTCCCCCCATCTCTGCCCCCAGTTTGTTGTCCCCCCATCTCTGCCCCCAGTTTCTTGTCCCCCCATCTCTGCCCCCAGTTTCTTGTCTCCCCATCTCTTCCCCCAGTTTCCTGTCCCCCCTGTCATCTGCTCCCAGTTTCTTGTCCCCCCATCTCTGCCCCCAGTTTCCTGTTCCCTATCTCTGCCCCCAGTTTCCTGTTCCCCATCTCTGCCCCAGTTTCTTGTCCCCCCATCTCTGCCCCCAGTTTCTTGTCCCCCTATCTCTGCCCCCAGTTTTTTGTCCCCCCATCTCTGCCCCAGTTTCTTGTCCCCCCATCTCTGCCCCCAGTTTCTTGTCCCCCTATCTCTGCCCCCAGTTTCTTGTCCCCCCCATCCCTGCCCCCAGTTTCCTGTCCCGTCCGTCATCTGCCCCCAGTTTGTTGTCCCCCCATCTGTGCCCGCAGTGTGTTATCCCCCCCCCTTCATCTGCCACCAGTTTCTTTTCCCCCCTTTCATCTGCCCCTAGTTTCTTTTCCCCCCTTTCATCTGCCCCTAGTTTCTTGTCCCCCCATCTCTGGCCCCAGTTTCTTGTCCCCCCCATCTCTGCTCCCAGCTTCATGTCCCCCCACACACACACACACACACACATCGGCCTCAGTGTAGTTGGACTCACCTTGCCACGCTCCCCCGCCGCTCTCTCCTCTCGCTCGCTGCACATAGGTGTCGGGTGACTGGCTGCGTGTGGCGTATATGAGGCAGAGCAAGGGGTCAGGTTGCTATGACAGCCGGAGCCTCGCGCTGCCTCCCTGGCCTGTCAGGCGTGAGCTTGTATTGCAGCCTAAGCAGGTAGACTGCAATTCAGGCGCCGGTATTAAACAGTGCATTGCGGAATACCGGTGCCTGTATTGCAGTGTACCTGCCATACGCAGCCAGCCGCCCGACACCGATGTGCAGCGAGCGAGCGGAGAGAGCGTTGGGGGAGCGTGGCAAGATGAGTTCAACTACACTGGGGCTGATGAAGGGGGGGGAGAACAGGAGCACTGCAGATCCCCTATATTCAGTAGACCGGGCACTTTCAGACACAGGGATACCTAATGTGTATGTGTGTCACAGTCATTTTCTATAAGCCGAGGGGGGCTGTTTCAGCACAAAAACTGTGCAGAAAAATTTGGCTTATACTCAAGTATATATGGTATTTTAGATTTATTATAGCAATAAAGCTTAGATTAATTTATTCATTGTGTCCGTGTCTTCTTTATTGTGTGGTGTCGTCCTTTATAAAATCTCCTGAACACTCTGGTGATTGGGAGCCAGAAAAAGGGGGTCATATACCATGTGGGGGGCAAAAAAACGGGTCAGGTATCATGTCGTGGGCCAAGAAAAAGGGTTTGTATATTGTGTGGGGGCCAAATAAAGGAGGTGTTATACTATTTGGGGGCCAAATAAGGGGATATGTTGATATGTGAATGGGTGTGTGTGTCGTAATTGAGGGGCCCCATTACGTAACTAAAGATAGCTGGTTGGCTATTTTTTTTTTTTGGGGGGGGGGGATGTCTTTCTGTAGTTTGCCTCAGGCAGCAGAGAGGCTAGAGTCACACACCTCTCTTTGGATCATGCCATTTGGGGCAGGGTCAAAATATGACTTTTATTTTGGAGAGGTTTCGGTGGGTATTGAGGCAGAGGCAGTAAAGGCGAGTCATCCATAATAGGAATCCAGGAGGGAACAACAACGGGATCAAGCCCAAGAATATCTCAAGCACTTTCCAGATCTGCCAGATGGTCAATGGTGATTCTCTGACCATTTTTTATTATTGAGAGGCCAAAGGGGAAGAGCCAGGTATAGGGTAAGTTATGGGGGCATAGTCCCTCCAATAAAGGGCTATGTGACATCACGTGACATTATGTAAAGGGAATGGTGCTGTGTACAGTGAGAATGGAGCTATAGGATATTGTAGTTCTGCCATTGTTGAAATTACAACCAGATCACAGAATCGGGGAGAACTGATGCCATGATCCAGTTCTGCTACTGGAGGGGACTGTGTACTGTGCGTGCAACTGGAGGAGGGCTATATTCTCTGGGGGCAACTAGAGGGTGCCACTTTACAGAGATTACACTATATGGGAACATAAAGCGAGATTCATGGGAATGGGCAGTGCCAAAGTGGAAGTGGGCATACCTCCCATCTTTTAAAGAACAGAAAGAGGAACAATATGTGTGGTGCGCTAGCACGCTGCTGCATATTTAGCTCCACCCACTTCTATGTTGACTCCACCCATTCTCGTGCATTTTTCTTTATGCCCCCCACACAGTATTATGCTCCTACAGTCACCCTAACATTATATGCCCCCACTGTATCATGTTCCTCTCCTCATACATTATACTTCTTATTGGCATCTTTTCATTTTAAACCATGTATTGGGAAGTCAGAAAAATCTGGTTTGTTTGCGTTAAAAAAATTAAGTGAAGTCATTTTTAGACACATAAATATTCCTGTTACTTGAATTAGAGCAAGCCTGCGTTCTCCCCCTCCATTGTAGCAGCTTCTAAGGCCTGGAGATTGCTGGAATAGCCTGTTTTATGCAGAGACTGGGTGTCAGACCCACCACAGATCAGATACTCATGGCCTATCCTGGGGATAGATCGTCAGTATGAGAAATCCATTTGGGGGCCTGGAAAGCCCCTTATAATATTTTATCAATCCAATAACCTAATATAGTGTATGTTGGAATGCTTGCATTATGATGGCACTTACATATTTACTGTATATACTCGAGTATAAGCTGAGACTTTCAGCACAATTTTTGTGCTGAAAGAGCCCCCCTCAGCTTATACTTGAGTCAAGCAAAAAAACAATTTTTTTTTTTTTTTTTTTGGGGGGGGGGTGTCTATGACCAGCCGCAATAGTAATGTAAAGAATCTCCCATAAAATAGTGGGGAAAGAAAGAAGCTTTAAAAAAATATAATAAAAAAAAGACAAAATAAATAAAAGTTCTAAATCCCTCCTTTCTCTAGAATACAAGTAGAAAATTACATACACATTAGGTATCCTGTGTCTGAAAGTGCCTGGTCTACTGAATATAGGGGATCTACAGTGCTCCTGTTCCGTCGGGAGTTAATAGGAGCACTGCAGATACCCTATATTCAGCCAGGCTGAAAAAAAGCAGTCCTCAAGCTCAGGGAAGGGGCAGAAAGACAACCAAAACACCCCCTCCCCTTCCCCAGCAACTACTGCACCCAAAAACTCCGGCCATTTTAATTTTTGAAATTTTCCAGTAGCTGCTGCATTTCCCTCCCCTCGGCTTATACTCAAGTCAATAAGTTTTCCCAGGTTTTTGTGGTAAAATTAGGGGCCTCGGCTTATATTTGGGTTGGCTTATACTCGAGTATACACGGGTATATGCTTTTTAATAGAATTAATTAGAATTTTTTTTAAAAAGGCATATTGTACCACCCCTGACCACTAGGTGGCACTACACTACAAAAGTTCAGGCCATAAAAAAAAAGCATGCGCTACTCTGTACAGAGGTCCCTCATTATATGATCAGTATTAATGCTCATCTGTTGGGAGGAACCTACTGTATTATCTAAAATATAATTAACCTCAATGATTGGATGATATAAAAATCAGAAAATAATTGGAACACTCTTACCTGTTCCAGATGAAGAGTATCATACCCAACCTTTAGGGCCACAATTTATCCAGATGCAAAGGAAACCAAGGGTGGGTACAGGAGATTGACCCTATACAACCCTGTCACCCTAAACTCTTGTCCCCACAAGGGCTGTCCCAATGCTGGCACCAAAATTGCCTTTTTAATATCTCCTTTGCTCCAATGTGTTTTGCATCCAAAATACAGATGCTCCTCAGGGGATTGTCAGAAGATCAGTTGAAATGACCAAGCATAACTGAGCCCTGCCCCAAGTGAGACCGTCAGGGGCTCCTCCGCACTCGGGGCAGGGCTCAGTCCATGGTCATGTGATGGACACACAGGTGCACAGCTCGTTACCAGGCAGATGTCTGATTACTGTGCTGTGACTGTAACGAGCTGTGCACCTGTGTGTCCATCACATGACCATGGACTGTATATCACATGACCAAGTTGTGAGAGTTGTTGCCTCCATTGAGTGATCGATAGGTCACCAAGCTGTGAATAGCTTAGATGGTCATAAAGTGATGAAAGTGAACAACCTGCAGTTTTCCAATTTCTCCACCAGGGGGGCTACGATGAATGCATGAATAGTTTATTAGTTTAGACAAGTCGTGTTGTTTATTGAAGAATTCCTTTCTACTTACTCATTGCAGTTTATTTCATAATGATATGTAATCCAACTGAACAAATAGGGATCCTTTTCTCACGCATTGTCTAACCGCATCCTAAAAGAATAAATTACACTTAGACATGTTTGATTCATGTCCTGGAACTGCAATATACAGAGATTAAAGAGTCAAATGGACATGAAGGGAGCCATCACATGCTGGAGATTACACATACAGTTAGGGCCAGAAATATTTGGACAGTGACACAATTTTTGCGAGTTGGGCCACCACATTGGTTTTGAAATGAAACCTCTACAACAGAATTCAAGTGCAGATTGTAACGTTTAATTTGAAGGGTTGAACAAAAATATCTGATAGAAAATGTAGGAATTGTACACATTTCTTTACAAACACTCCACATTTTAGGAGCTCAAAAGTAATTGGACAAATAAACATAACCCAAACAAAATATTTTTTTTTTTCAATATTTTGTTGCGAATCCTTTGGAGGCAATCACTGCCTTAAGTCTGGAATCCATGGACATCACCAAACGCTGGGTTTCCTCCTTCTTAATGCTTTGCCAGGCCTTTACAGCCGCATCCTTCAGGTCTTGCTTGTTTGTGGGTCTTTTTGCCTTAATTCTGGATTTGAGCAAGTGAAATGCATGCTCAATTGGGTTAAGATCTGGTGATTGACTTGGCCATTGCAGAATGTTCCACTTTTTTGCACTCATGAACTCCTGGGTAGCTTTGGCTGTATGCTGGGGTCATTGTCCATCTGTACTATGAAGCGCCGTCCGATCAACTTGGCAGCATTTGGCTGAATCTGGGCTGAAAGTATATCCCGGTACACTTCAGAATTCATCCGGCTACTCTTGTCTGCTGTTATGTCATCAATAAACACAAGTGACCCAGTGCCATTGAAAGCCATGCATGCCCATGCCATCACGTTGCCTCCACCATGTTTTACAGAGGATGTGGTGTGCCTTGGATCATGTGCCGTTCCCTTTCTTCTCCAAACTTTTTTCTTCCCATCATTCTGGTACAGGTTGATCTTTGTCTCATCTGTCCATAGAATACTTTTCCAGAACTGAGCTGGCTTCTTGAGGTGTTTTCCAGCAAATTTAACTCTGGCCTGTCTATTTTTGGAATTGATGAATGGTTTGCACCTAGATGTGAACCCTTTGTATTTACTTTCATGGAGTCTTCTCTTTACTGTTGACTTAGAGACAGATACACCTACTTCACTGAGAGTGTTCTGGACTTCAGTTGATGTTGTGAACGGGTTCTTCTTGACCAAAGAAAGTATGCGGCGATCATCCACCACTGTTGTCATCCGTGGACGCCCAGGCCTTTTTGAGTTCCCAAGCTCACCAGTCAATTCCTTTTTTCTTAGAATGTACCCGACTGTTGATTTTGCTACTCCAAGCATGTCTGCTATCTCTCTGATGGATATTTTCTTTTTTTCAGCCTCAGGATGTTCTGCTTCACCTCAATTGAGAGTTCCTTTGACTGCATGTTGTCTGGTCACAGCAACAGCTTCCAAATGCAAAACCACACACCTGGAATCAACTCCAGACCTTTTAACTACTTCATTGATTACAGGTTTACGAGGGAGACGCCTTCAGAGTTAATTGCAGCCCTTAGAGTCCATTGTCCAATTACTTTTGGTCCCTTGAAAAAGAGGAGGCTATGCATTACAGAGCTATGATTCCTAAACCCTTTCTCCGATTTGGATGTGGAAACTCTCATATTGCATCTGGGAGTGTGCACTTTCAGCCCATATTATATATATAATTGTATTTCTGAACATGTTTTAGTAAACAGCTAAAATAACAAAACTTGTGTCACTGTCCAAATATTTCTGGCCCTAACTGTATGTCAGTGTGAGGACCCTTCCCTAACTACTATACTGTCTGTATACTAGCCATAAAAAAAATCAGACATCACATAGATCCATTATCGTCAGTAGAGCCATTCACATTGTTTTTCATGGACAGAGAGACACTGAAAAAAATTGTGGCATGCAATATTTTTTCTCTACTCACCGTGGCCATTGAGATCTATGAGTCTATGAAATGTAAAATGCAAAATGGATAACTCACGTGAGAAGTGTACAATGATCGGAAGCTCAGAGGAGGTGAGTAAACATAAAAAACAGTGTTATTCACCTCTCCTGGGCTCCAGCACGACTCCTTGTGGTCTTTGGTTCTTCTCACTGATCTCAGGGACTGCTGAGGCCCATAAATGGGCCTTGGTGGTCACATGGGTTGCACAGTTTTGTGACACTTACATCTATGTGCCATGATGCCACGTGATCTGCATAGGCCCGTGATTGATGCCTGATGTGCCGAAGAGGACATGGAAGCCTAGGAGAGGTAAGTAACACTGTTTTTTATGTTTGATCACACAAGATGCATGCATGACTTTGTTTTCCATTGCAAACATGATGGAAGCTGTCTTCCGTTATGTTGTTTATATTAATGTCAATGGGAATGGACACAGAATCAGTCTGTGACAATTAATGTCTATTGCTGTCATCTTATGACATAAGACAGCAACGGACATAGGTAATGAACTCCCCCTGAAATAATAATGAGTTTACTGCAAGTCTGTTGTCAGAATAGATCATGTAAGTGTTCTCTACAAACCTGTGTAATGTAATATACATTTATACTATTCATTTGATCTGCATTATTGTAGATTTTTAGAATGATAATAAATAATCTCTCATGGTAAAGACATACTGCCCTGTCCATCAAACAGTCAAAACTGCCCACCAGCTTGCTGAAGAACACAGGAAGTGAGAAGAAGAGAGCACAAGCAAACTGGTGAGACAGATGGAATAAAATCCATTAAAAACCACTAACACCACAATAGCGCTTCTTATATAGTCTAAAATCAAGACACAGTAGTAACAAGGTGACAGCTCAACCACGGTTATATATCATAAGCGCTGACATGTATAGCACCACATGATGAAATATAAAGAAATGTATCAACTCTGTAAAAATTGGAGTGGTCTTAATGCAGTTCAGTTGAAGCCCAGAGAAACACAGCGTGCCGATACTTTCCCTATAGGTCGACAGATTATGCCATAGGGATAAGGATGCAACCCTAGACAACACCTAAAGATTTAACCCTACAAATCCCAGTATAGCTCCCACCCTCACAGGATCAGTACCCCTACAACAAGCCCTAGTGTATCCTTATACATATCACTTTCAGGAGACCGATCATAGGATTACCCTGTGTGCCCCTCATGTAAATGCCTGGGGGGGCTTCTCAAAGGGCAACCTAAAAGGTCAACTTAAATCAAGCCCATACAAACATAGGCAGAGGACCTTTATGTAACATAAGCTGTAAGGGAGTCTGTCAGCAGAACCCAGCCCTGCAGATAGATAGGTTAGGGTTACCTGAATGAAACAGTGTTGACTTTTTTTTGTCAATATCCAAATTAGCCCTTTGCAGCAACAAGGGCATCCAACGAGGTAAGCGGCAACCTCTAGTACCAATGTTATGAGCCTCCGTAGTCAAGATGGCAGCGATTATATACTAATGTCCTCGTCCTTCACCAGTCAGTTTATAGTGGGGTAACAAAGAGCTTTAAAGCCTTTGTTAAAAAATTGTATTCAATATTACATGCTGTACGTAAATTGTATAAAGCTCCTCTCGGGTTTGATAAGATTAAAGCTAATAATGTTGGCAATTAAAAATTCATTTGTGATGACTAAACACCAACAAAACACCTCATCCTTGTGACCATGGGCAAAGTGAGTGTAGTATAAAAGGAAACCCTGCTGGTGTCTACAAGGAAACAATGGCAATGCCCACTGGCATCCATTGTTCTTCACAGCTTTGATCTGTATAAATAGGTCTTTAGTTATTTAAAGGGGTTTTCCAAGCTATAGATCTGGATGACGTATCCGTAGATGGTGCCATGAATAATAGATTAAAGCTGATTGTAGTTGCTGCATTTCTTGGACAATAACCGCAGTCTCCTTATTGAGGGCCACTTGAATGGACCTGTCCTGCATTTGAATAGTACTAAGATGCAGAAAGGTCTTGTGACTGATGAACATGACATCACAAGCTGAGAGAGGCCATAGCACTTACCCAAATGCCACGTTCCCTTCTGTTAGCTAGGTATCTTTAGGGTGTGCCACCCACAAACCACCATTCTACATTGAGAGGTACCCATGGGAGGTGCGTAGACCTAGCAAACAGTCTTCACGACCTCTCCTGTTTTCCATCAGGGTGTCCCAAGACTCTTTGGGCCTTTTCCTCATGAGTGATGCTAGTAACTCGGGGGGGCTGCTGAGACCTGTGATTCGGCCTCAGTGGGCACGTGGGACACACTGACATTATGACACTTAGACATAAGTATTATGATATACAGTATCATATTTGGGCACCTCTCCTGGGCCTCTTCTTATTGTACTAGTATAATAATAGCAGTTCTGACTCACTAAACAGCTAGACAAAGCTAAATATTCCCAAGATGACTCTCACAAGTCATCAATATATACATTTCAGAAAATATCCTTTTTCTTCTTCATGAAAATTTGTGTCTATGTTGCCAAGATATTCATTTATTTCACAAGTTGCCTACCATTGCACCGTCGACCAAATGTATACAAAACACAAAGTCATAATGAACAACTACTATTTGTGTGCTTACATAGGATTATTCGTACCGTCATATCAGTGTTTTGTCTATCTGTTACATTAACAGTAACATTATGTAACACATTTTTATTTTTGTTTTGTCTTTGTTTTAATAATATTATTTTCTGATTATTTAGATCTGAAAAGAATATCAAACGCTAATTTCAACTCATAAACTTTGCTTTTGGTACCAGGACATCGATATTTTAAAATCCTATATTTTAATTAACAAGCATATCATATGTTTAGATGTTGGTGAAATATTCCAGACAGTTCTGAAAACTTCTAATGTCTACATGATTCTAGCCATGTCTAGACGTCGGTAGAATATTCCAGACGTCTGCCTGTTTACTATAGAAGAACGTCTGCTGGACAGTAATTGCAATTATAGAGTGATAGTGGATAGCGATATAATATGAGAACAAGCGCAGCAACTGAATAGGGCTGAGAAATATAGTGTGTACTTAGATGCAGAGATGGCATCAAGGGGCTGTAAGCATTCTGCTGATTCGTTTTGCTACATATGTGGCGAATTCATCAAGACGCGAGCCAAGAAATAGTTGATGAGAACATCAGTCAGGACGTGTGAAGCCTATAAGGTATACTACGGAGTACAGGATGGGGACCAGGACAAACCCTGGGCACCTCACTACAGTTATGAAAACTGCAAAAGAACACTTGAGGGATGGTCCTGAGGAGAAAGAAGAGCCATGAAGTTTGTTATTCCAAGAATTTGGAGAGAGCCTACCGACCACTCAACCAACTGCTACTTTTGTATGGTCGATCCTTCCAAGTGGCAAGAATGCTCCTCCAGTGGCGTATCCTGATATCCCATCATCAATTGCTCTAGTACCACACTGCACTGAGCTTCCCATACCTGCACCTCCTGAAAGATATCAGCCATCATCAGAAGAAAGTGGCACAGCAGAACAAAAAGATGCAACTGATCCAGTCTATAGTGTCAGTAGGGGAGAAACAGAGAGATACTACCCCAAACGGATCTCAACAACTTGATACAAGATATGGGACTGACATAGTCCAATGCTGAGCTACTGACATCTAGACTGAAGCAGTGGAACCTTCTGGACGAAAGTGTTCAAGTTGTGGACCAGCAGAAATGGCATCAAACATTTGCTAGCTTCTTCAGAAATCATGATGGTCTGTGCCACTGTCACAACGTAACTGGTTTATTCCTTGCAATTGGTATTGTCTTTTTTTTAAACTGTAATTTTTCTTGAAATTTTCAAGTTTGTCAGTTCCCGGTCAGGCATATCCAATGGAGGATCAATGTCTAGGGTCGCGCAAAACTGGTGGAGATCCGAGTAGGAGCGTAGAGTGGCCGTGCGGCCATTAAGCCTGGCAGTGGCAGATAAAGCAAAGGGGAATCCCAGCAATACGGGATTCGCCTGTCCTGTAGCAACTTGAGGAGAGGGCGAAGATGTCTGCGTTTCTGAAGGGTTATGCAAGAAAGGTCTTGGTACAGTTGTAACTTTGCTCCATCAAAGGCCACCTCCCTCATGGCTCTAGCATTAGATAGGATTGCCTCTTTCAAAGCAAAGTCATGGATGCAGCAGATGACGTCTCTGGGGGTAGATCCGGGCCCCTTAGGATGGAGGGCTCTGTGGGCACGACCAAGCTTAATTTTGTGCGTAGGGGGTTCCTGCAGAACAGAATTGAAAATAGCTTTCAAGGTTACATGTAAGTCCTCATCATGGGTGGCCTCAGGCAGACCCCTGACACGTATATTGTTCCTTCTGCCCCTGTTGTCTAAGTCCTCAACGTGGCGCTGGAGGTCCAAGGAAAGGTGAAACTGAGATAAGACCGAGTCCTGCAGTTGAGAAACATAGGCACGGGTCTGGTCATGATCATCCTCCAGGTCCTCGACTTGGGTTGCAATGTGGTGAAGGTCTGCATACCGCCGAGACCTCAGTAATCAGAGATTGAGTAAGAAATCGCAACCATTGTGGCTGGGGGGGGGGGGGGGAGATGAGAGAGGCTAAATCCTTTCCAGGCAGTGCAATTGTGAGCCTGGAGAGGGAGATTGAGGAGAGGGGACAGCATAAGGGGACATGGAGGGGGTAGCCCCAATGTCCAGTTCATTCCCCATTAAATGAGCAGGATCCTGGAGCAAGCTCTGCCTAGGAGGGGTGGAGAGAGGGGAAATAGCAGGCAGGACTTCAGGGCCTGGGTCTCCCTGGCAGGCAACTTGTGAAGGTGCAAATAGAGTGGGGGCAGAGGGTGCAGCATGTCCTGAGGATTGAGGGTCAGGAGGCACAGATGAGGCTGCAGTGCAGGGTACCTGTAGTGCTGGTGATGCAGCAGGGGGAGCACCAGACGCTGTCGCCATCTTGAAATCCGGGCCTGTAGCAGGAAGAAGGCCAGAGGAGGACATCACTGGTCTGGAGGATGAGGGATCCGCTGCAGAGGACACTGGAGGCATCAGAGAGGCAGCGGTTGGTAGGGGGGTAGCGGTTGAGACGCCAGAGATCCGCGATTCGCCCTGCAGCAGTGCCGAGGAGGAGGCTGTGGGCGGCGCAGCCTGTAAAGATGGATGCTGCTGCCACGTGTTGGGCCGAAAAGACGGAGCCGGCGGGACTAAATAGCCGGAAATGCGGGCTGTCTGATGGCAAATGGGAGGACCGTCGGGCCAGGGGGAGCAGCTACCGCACCTTTCTTCCTCATGGAGCCGATTGTGAAGCCTGCAGAGGTCCGAGCAAAGCAGGTAAGGGTAGGAGCTGATGCAACGAGCGTCCTACCACAACGGGTTGCAATGCCACGCCCCGCAATTGGTATTGTCTTTAAAACACAAGAGTGGCAACTTTTTTATAGATAGCTCATCTAGAAGTTTAAAGTCTATGCTGCTACATAATGGGAATAAGTATCTGTCTATTCCTTGAGTGTGTAGAATTTCCTCAGCTACTCACAAAGAAGGAGAAAGCGGCTTGGCAAAGTTTTCTTGAAGTGGTGCGCGGTTTCTTTGGTAAGTACAAGGCAGAAAATTATGTAGAGCTGGTCCAAACTCTTGTGCGCAAGTACCACGAAATGGGCTGCAGAGTGTCTCTTAAAGTTCATATTCTTGATGTCCACCTCAACAAGTTTAAGGAGAAAATGGGGGCATTCTCTGAGGAGCAAGGAGATCGGGAATGAACAGTCACAATGAAAAATTAGTCTAATGTTACTGTACATGGAGAGAAGCGACGACTTCTCATCTTGTATGCAGCATTAAAAGGGTTGTCCAGGTTTTGGAGCAACCCGTGTGGTGGCCAAGAGGATCTACACCCCACCCATCATGAAATGAGAGGTTTTTGTTCCCCGTTCTTTATGATGTGGTGGTCAGGCTGCTTTTATTTTAGTAGGATCATCAGATAACCAAAGTACAGTACTCCGCTATCTCCGGCGCTCCCATTGATATGAATGGAGCAGGGCACACATTACCCGTTCACTGCTGTAAAGGGAGACGGACCCTTGTTCTCATGATAAGTGGGGGGCTGAGTGGTCTGGCCCCCACTGATCTGCATGTGTGGGGAAAACCCCTTTAATTTAAAAACGAAAAAAACAGGTGTGACCACAGCCCAACTTCTGGCATTGTTAAAAAAAAACCTTTACAGACAACCAAGATAAAATAGGATTATTTTGGCTGAGCCAAGGGGATTGACTATTCTTGTGGTGCGATCTGAGGATTGGCATTCACCCAAAACTAGCATTCATCTTTATATCACCAAAAAGTGAACAGAGTGTGCAGCCTTATAATGGTATCATCATGATCCCTCTATGACTCAGGATATAGGATATATCCTCAGGTTACTATGTAGGATATGCAAGCTTAGATTACACAAGCTGTAAAACCGTTTGTGCCGACATTTTGTAATTAACCATCTGGGTGGATATGAGGGATTGGCACTATATTGTTTTGGCTGGCACATATATATAAGGGGTGTTGGTTTTACCCCACGCCACAAACTCTGTTGAACTCAGTATTAACTGAGTAACTGAATTGCACAAGATCATTGGAAGGAGTTCAGAGGCTGCGACTTCCGTCTAATGGCCCTAATAATCCAGTTATGTCATCTGTAACTCGCAGGTGTATTAGAGGACAGAGCGTGGTTTGTTTCAGAAGTCGCCCACATCTTGTGTTATGGGAATTTTCCCACAGTGAACATTTAGGGCATATTAAAGGTGGGCAGCATGCTTTAGTAACATATTACTGTAGGCATAGTTTAAACGGAATGGGGAACGGAGTCCCCAAACACTGTTGTGAACGCAGCCTTAGAGGGATTATCCCACAAAGAGTATTTAACCTCTTTCCATAGCATGCAGGATAAACACCTGATCGGTCAGGGTCTGACTGCAGAGACCCCCACTGATGCCAAGAACAAGGGGTTCTTTGCCCTCACTATACATTCAGTCTGACCGCAGACATGCAAAATTTGAGTGTAACCCTGGGAGGAGGGGCACGATAAGACAGTGATATAAGTGATGACACAGAACGCAGACAAGACAAACAACAACAAAAAGGTGAGATTTCAGCTGGACAAGGGGTTGGTAACAGTCAAGCAGCGCTGTACAGAATCCAAATCCGAGAGAATAGTCAAAAGTAAAGCCAGAGGTCAGGAATATGAATACAGGTAGCAAACAGCAAAAAGTAATGAGATAACACTCACAATGCAATAGCACAAACCACTGAAATAATTAGATATAATAATAATGCAAACAGTAATAGTAACATTATTGCACTAAAGGCAACATTAACAGCAGTGACTCTTTCAGTAGGATAATACACTTTGCAACAGCTTAAAAACACTTAAGGAATGGTTGAAAAACATATCAAAGATCTAAGGCTCCGCCAGAGTAGATTCTGCCAAAAATAGGCAGTGGAAAAAGTCCTGTAAGTCCAACTTTTTCCTCCACTGGTTTCAGTTTAAAAACGTTGGACAAATGACGTCCCCTATTATAGTTAATGGGTCCGCCGGGCTCTGCGTGTAACCGTTGTAACCTCAGTAGCCTTCAGAAGGTTCCTGGCTGTCACAGAGAACAGATGGTTTACTGTTGCATATGGTGCACATCAGCCCCCAGCTGGAATAGATTTTAGATTGTGGTGCATGGACCACCTGGGATGTACCAGAACTATTATGAAGTGTACACCTCTTAATAATTTTCACCCCAGCATGTGCTATATACCAGTCATAATTAATCGCCCCCATAGTAATCACAATGAGCATCATATTAATAATGTTTTTTTAAAAACATCATGAGGGGCTCCTTATTACATTGGGCCTTTTGATATCTGTGTATGCTCATAGGTAAAAGACCCAAACTTCAAATCTTTGGATGTTCTGCAGCATGGCAGACTGTACTGGTTGACCTCTTATTGAACAAAAGGCTGCAGTGGTCACGTTGTTCTTGTACAGACTGGCATGTGATTGGTTGCAGTAAAGTAACAGGGATCAGTGGGGATCAATGGGGGGTTAAAGGAGCAATGTAATGTTTTGGAGCTTTTTTTAAAAAAAAAAAAACATTCTCTCCAATTAGGAAAAAGAATTATATCCTGGACAACCCCTTTAAAAGTGAGTTGTGTTGTCTCATCCTCAGTTTGCTATGTTCTATGTTTGTGATGGCGAACCTATGGGATACGTACCAGAAAGGGCACACAGAGCCCTCTATGTTGGCACATGTGCCACCAACCTGATCACTCACTAATGGGGGAATCCAGTATTCGATTCCTCGTTTGTGAGCGATCGCAGCTTACACTGACTGCAGAGTGGGACCTCTGGGCATATAATACTGTGTAGAGGCCACTGTGGAGCATATAATACTGTGTGGAGGCCACTGTGGAGCATATAATACTGTGTGGAGGCCACTGTGGGGCAGATTGTACTATGTGGGGGTCCATGATTATTTATATCACACAGTATCTGTTTTATAGCAGACATAGTAGGGACCGCCCTGCCTAAGAAAGGTCCCATGGATTGTAGAGCATAATTCTCTGTTAAGTCACAACTTTTATACCCCTCCCCCTAGTGCTGTCAGGTGACAGGTGGAGAAACAAAATAAATAACTCCAAGAAACTCAATGTGTACCAGTCACTGCAAAGGAACTACACCATGGCCATCTACTTGGAAAAATACCCCACCCCAAACACAGACAGACCCTGAGCCGATACAGACTGAGCTCCCACAATCTAGAAATTGAAACGGGGAGGCACAAGGAGTCATACAAGCCACAGGAAAACAGACTGTGCCAACACTGCGACCAAGGGGCCCTAGAAGACGAGGCCCATTTCTTGCTACACTATACCAAATACTAAGCTGTGAGGGCCGTCTACTACCAAAGACTCTCTGCTCACATCCCAGACTTCACATCTGCAGGCGAGAAGAGGAAACTCTACATCCTACTGGGAGAAGAGGAGTTCACTGTGGAGATCGTTATCCAATACGTGTCCAGCTGCCACCAAACAAGAGGAAGTTGAGACCCCAAAGACTAATAAAAACCCCCACCCACCACCCAAAGACCCCAAAGACCTTTAAACCCCCACACCCACCACCCACCCACTCTATGCCCACCCATACACACACGTCGCAAACAAGAACAAGAAGACCCCAAGGACGCACGTACCCCCAAACCACACACGCCACTTGGCTCCTATTTGTCCACGTCTCCAGTGCACCACCTGTGTCTTTAATTCACAGTCAGACGGAAGCACATAGTCACATGCAACCAGTCTTAGACCAAGACTGGGGACTTGGACACTGAGATACTATTACTCCTATTTTGAAGCTGCTGTTTTTACATTATCCAGTTGATGAAATAAAGTGTTATCTTGTTCAACTGCATCTACTGGCTGGCGGAGTGGTTCCTGCTTCACCATTAGGATCCTTCTGAACACCATCACACCAGCTCAGAGGTCCCCTCTCCAACTGGAAGCACCCCGGGGAAAACTACTACCACCACCATCAGGTAGTGCTGCAGGACTCTGCTCGGCGATGTCCAGTCGGGGATTAGGGCTGAGGTGCGCGGTTGAGTGTGCTCGGCCCAGCAGGTGGCACATCGTCCGCCACTACTACTCCCATCCTTCGGTTCCCTCTATCTGGGTTGCGGCATAATACTGTGTGTCTATGTAATTTTGGTTTATTAACAAGCCAAAAATTCCCTGCCCATGACCTGGCCCAGACTCTAGTCATGATAATTGTTCTGTCATCATTAGCAAAGGAAATGTGAGTTTATTTGTGAGTCATGGTCAATGATGTAATATTTTGTAACATCCCTTTACAATGAACTGCGATGAACCTGGAGGAACGTGTATTATTTCACCTGGTTACACACCAGGTAAAGCTCACCACCCCTGTCTGTACAGGATCTTATTCCGGAGCTCAGTAATGCTGTACTTGTGCCAATGTGTAAGATCTGTGAATTACTGGCTTTACTGGCTTACAATCTGCAATGGCCAGCCCCATGCCATGAATGGGCTGCAGTAACCAGGCATGGCCATTGGTACACTGTGTCGCTGGGCCCTGCCATCAGCTGATCGGTGGCAGTGACACGAATCAGACCCACGTTGATCTGGTATAGACAACACGTCCTAATACGCAGTGCAGTATACTTTTCTTTGAGACACTGTGAGTGATGGATGCCAATGTATGACACCTGTCAATGCAGGATGTGTATGCTCTCTGTATACATGTCTAATACATTAGGTATATGCACCTCATTACAATAGTATTGTTATAGTGATCAGTCTTCTTAGATATAGTAAAGTAAATGTTTCCTCCCTCCAATATTACAATTTAGAAACCGGACCGTGTGCGGCTACAGGTCAGTGAAAACCGCACATATAACATATGGATTGGTATCAATATGACAGCCGCAATTTTACCCGCAATTGCTCACGAAACAGTGTAGCATATGCTGTACATACTCTATGAGCGTCACGTTTTGCATGAGAGTATTCCTGTTTTCCAGCTATTACAACATTTACTATGAGTCATAATTAATCTCTAACAATACATGGCAGGGTGGGGTTTCCCCTTTATAAATGCCAAGTTTATTGCAAAGTCATCCTAACCTAATTGGAGCTAATGTATACGAAGAAATATTGGGGACTGAGGGGAGAAGGTAATATATTGGGACACCTACACATTACACATTACAGAGTTTTTATCATATTCAAATCTAAATCCATGGATATTCATATGGAGTTATTCCCCTATGCAATAAGATTTCCCTTCACTGGAAATAAGGGGCCTAGGACAACCCCTGTACCCCTGTACCGTGTACCATGATCCCTCCTCCACCATACATTATAGTTGGCACAGTACAGTGAGTCATGAAACATCCTCCTGGTATTCTCTAAACCCAGACTTGTCAGATGGCAGATCCAGACCGCTGACACATATGCGGCTGAAGCGAGAAGCTGACCTGTGTCAGCTCCTCGCTTTGCCGCTGCGCGCCTCTCTCGCTGACACATATGCGGCTGAAGCGAGAAGCTGACACAGGTCAGCTCCTCGCTTCGCCGCTGCGCGCCTCTCTCGCTGACACATATGCGGCTGAAGCGAGAAGCTGACACAGGTCAGCTCCTCGCTTCGCCGCTGCGCGCCTCTCTCGCTGACACATATGCGGCTGCCGCATATGTGTCAGCGAGAGAGGCGCGCAGCGGCGAAGCGAGGAGCTGACACAGGTCAGCTTCTCGCTTCAGCCGCATATGTGTCAGCAAGAGAGGCGCGCAGTGGCGAAGCGAGGAGCTGACACAGGTCATCTTCTCGCTTCAGCCGCATATGTGTCAGCGAGAGAGGCGCGCAGCGGCGAAGCGAGGAGCTGACACAAGTCAGCTTCTCGCTTCAGCCGCATATGTGTCAGCGAGAGAGGCGCGCAGCGGCGAAGCGAGGAGCTGACACAGGTCAGCTTCTTGCTTCAGCCGCATATGTGTCAGCGAGAGAGGCGCGCAGCGGCGAAGCGAGGAGCTGACCTGTGTCAGCTCCTTGCTTCAGCCGCATATGTGTTCAACTCAGATCTGCGTCCTCTGGACGCAGATCTGAGTTGAAATCGGGACATACCTCCCTCCAACCGGGACCGCGAGACATGTCACCCAAATCGTGAATGTCCTGCGGAAATCGTGACGGTTGGGAGGTATGCAAAACATATTTCCACTGCTCCAGTGTCCAGTGGCATAATGCTTTAGGCAGGGGCGTAACTAGCAAAGACTGGGCCCCACAGAAAACATTTGACTTGGAGTCCCCTTCATGGTATAGCACCCAGTTTCCTGGCCTCCACACAGTATAACGCTCCATTTACACACACTATAATGTCCCAACACACACTATAATGTTCCAAAGTGGAATCCACATAGTATAGCATCCCAAGTCTCCTACCCATCGTGGCCCCTCCACACAGTATTATGTCCCATAGTAGCTGACCCCAGAGTATAATGATCAGAAACCCAGGGTTGTAATGGCTGTCACAGGGCCTGGGACCTGATGCAGGACCCTGATGCTTTTTTAATTTTTTTTAAAATAGGTTGGCTATTTACTTACCGATCCTGCAAACGACCGCCTCTGCTTCCCTTTCTGTGTTCCATATCATGACGCTGGGACCCCCTGGAGGGCAGAAGGGGAATTGAGGCGACTGTAAGCCGGAGTGGGGATGGTTATGTGAGGCTGCGGGCCCACGTCAAGAATATTTGTTGGACAAATCTCAACAAATACTGCTATTATTATACTCTGGGGTCTATTCAGATCCCAAAGTATAATGATTGAAGGCCCAATGGAGGTGAGAAACCATAAAAACCATTGTTACTTACCTATCCTGGGCTCTGGCGCACTCCTTGCTACTTTCAACCCTCTTCAATGTTGGCACAGTCATCGCATGGGCCAGGCCATTGTTGCAACACATAATGACACCGGCCTGGGCCATGTGACATCTGGGAAGTCACTAAAGAGACCCACAGATTGCAGGGATTCATGCCAGATCCCAGTAGTGGTAACACTGGTTTTTAGGTTTGCTCACCTCCCTTGGGCCCCCTAAGGTCCTGGGCCCTGTGGCAGCTGCTACGGCTTCTACCCCAGTACTTACGCCACTAACATTCGGATCCATGCACACACCACTGTGTGCAACCAAGTTGGGGGGCCAAGTTTTTCATGGAATGCAGTCAGATGACACTCAGAGTGACATCCAAGCCTACCGTAATGCTTTCATGTCTATGGGGGCTCTGGATCCATTTCTTTCTGATTAACAAGAAGCAGAATAGGATCTGCTTTATAATCATTTGGGTTATCAGAACGGAATTAGATCTGGAAGCCCCACACACATGAACGCATCACAGAATGGAGTCGGATGTCATCCGACTACATTCCATGATAAACTCAGCCCCAAACTCAGATGCCCACATGGTCATATGAATGGACCACTACCACCTCTCCATCTGACACTTGGTATTATGCTTGCTGATATAAGGCTTGCATACAGCTGCTCGGCCATGGAGACCCTTGCTATCAAGGTACGAGGAACCAACTGGCTAATTTTTCTCCAAATCTACAAAAGTGACATACATAACAAAGGTATATTGTTTATCACTGTAATGTGCTCTGTAACATGGTAGTACCAGTTGAATATTCTTAGAGGAGGTGATAGACTCTCTGTAAGGATCAGTCATTAGTGCTGCACCAGTTCTTCTTCTGGTGATTGGAACCCCAATCCGTAGGGTCATACCGGACCCGATGGGCCAGTCTGTGAGAAATTGAGCATTTCTTTCCTGTTATTTCACACATCATGAGCACCACATGATCGAGAAACTCATATATAAAGTTCTAAGAGAAAGTGAGGCTATGCCAGCAAGTGCTGTGAGATCTGCGATATGACCCAGCAGAAAAGGAGACTAAAGTTTCTCAAGGGATACCATACGGTCAGCAAGGTGCGCCTCTTCATGCTCCCTGATGATGTAAGGGAGAGAAATAACGTCAGTTGTTCCTACCAGTAGAGAAGTCCCTAGGACTTTGCTTAGGGCCACAGTGGCACAAGTCCCATCTCCTGACAGATTGCATGTTGGAGTTTGCTGATGGATGCAGATGGAGCCATAGCAGATGGAGATCATAAGCCTGTTACCTGCTTATGAGAAAGACTCACATCAGAAGGAGAGCATAATCCAGATACTTCACTGTGAAGTCCCTGCAAGGAGTGAAATATAGACCACCAAGAGAGGTCTGATGTTCTAGACATGAAGAGTACTGACCTCTGACCTAGTGCCAGAAACTGGAGTCTCTCTAGATATTAAAAAGGAATCTACCACCACCAAAATCACTTTTAAACTGGTAGGATCACACTAGCGTTTGGGTTTCTGTCCTTCGGGTCCACTGAGGGACCTGAAAGAAAGATACCCTAACTGCTTAAAAAAACATAGACATAGACTATAATGGCGTCCACTGGGTTTCCACCAAAAATGTGGGGAGAAAAGTCCTCATTGCAGGATTTTTCTCTCCTAGAATAACGTCCACAGTGATGTCACAGAACAGTGCTAATACATTAGTTATGTCACATCAGTGATGTCCCTGTAAAGTAATGGAGGCACATTCAGTTTTCCACTTCTCCTTCCATCATCCATAGATATCACTAATTGCACCATAGGCCCCCTTGGGACAGCGGGATTGTCCTGCATTTAGAGTGCTGTCTCACTGTTGTGGGCCACCCCAATATGTCTCATCTCCAACTCATCTGTGTCCTCCAAGGGCAGATGTGTGGAGTACAGTGTGGAAGCAGGAGACCTTTGGGCCGCTCCTTGTCTCTGCGCACAGTGTGCGATGTATCGATGTCTGATGCCTCTGCAAGGGCAGAGTGTGATGGACCACTGAGGGCAATTATATTGTATAGGACTGGAATATTTCATAACTTTATGATTGCTGGTGTCCAACCTTTGGGATTTTTGCTGATCCTAAGAATGAAGAGATATGATCCCTTTAGTATTTCTCCTACATGGAGTCACTTAGACTAAGCAACATGACGCTCACGGAAAAAAGTAGCCTGGCGGTCTCCATAGACCACCATTGTGAGGGGGCTGATTATGACGTGGATTACGCGCCATAATCCGCCCCCTCTGTGCCCGTGTCAACGAGCCCTTACTGTGCACAGAACTCCAGCACAACTCAATTGAAGTGACTGAGGCTTTATTGCAGTTCTCAACAAAAAAGGTGGGTGGCAGCATTGCTTTGCAGAGAGAAACCTATGAAGGGGCTACACAACTGCAGCCCCTTCATTCGGAGGATCACGTTGGACCATATCAGTGATGACATGTCATAGCAAGGAAAAGCCCATTAACAGAACCTAAAATAAAGAGCTAACAAGAATCTTCTGGTTGTCTCTGCTCACTCTTCTTTTGGATCTTTTTGATTCTAGATGATATTGAAGTACATTGCTGGATTACCAAACTTTTCGGATCATTGGATGCAGAGATGAAGGAATGCACTGTAATGGATCTGCATACCAAACGTTGCTTTCAGATGTTGGCAGTTCTTCTCGTTTCAATAAGCGGCATGTAGATGTGCACAATGAATCCTTCACTGACTGCTTTCAAACTTTCACTTTGTGGAAGTGACTCATAAAATGTGAATGAAGGAAGATTACTCAGAGCTGAACAATTCCGAGGAGAAATGGATGCCATAGTGCCCCATGTCCTCTCCAATGAAGAGGACATGATATACCCTGACAGGTGGAGATATGCAGCTTCTGCCTCCTATCTCTGTAGAGTCGGTGTTTCATTCCTCTTGCACATAGGTTAGGCTTCTCTCACCGTTCCTTCTGTGTTACATGTAGCATGCACTTGTCTTAGTGTACAGTAGCAAACGTTGCATCTGTTCCATTGTATCGTATCAGTTTACCATGAACATTGCTCTCCAGGACCTAGGCCCAGAGGCGTAGCTATAGGGGGTGCAGAAGTAGTAGTTACTACGGGGCACTGGACCCTGAGAGAATCCCAGAGGTCCCTCTGCCAAATAAAATGTACCAGATGGCAAGTAAGGGCCCCATTACAGATTATACATCGGGGCCCTGGAGCTTCAAGTTACACCTCTTCATAGGCCATTAGTGGGATGTCGGGAGTTGTGGCCTTGTAAAGATGCACTATATCATGGGCAATGCATTGAAAATACACAGGAGCAGAAACTGCGAGTAAAGCAAGTGTAAGCATAGACTAAGGCCTGCTTCACACAGGCGTATACAGTCCCATACCTCCCAACCGTCCCGATTTCCGCGGGACAGTCACGATTTGGGTGACATGTCCCGCGGTCCCGGTTGGAGGGAGGTATGTCCCGATTTCAACTCAGATCTGCGTCCAGAGGACGCAGAGCTGAGTTGAACACATATGCGGCTGAAGGAAGGAGCTGACACAGGTCAGCTCCTCGCTTTGCCGCTGGCCGCCTCTCTCCCTGACACATGCGGCTGAAGCTGCTCACGTGCTAGCTTCGCCGCTGCGTCTCTCTCTCGCTGACACATGCGGCTGAAGCGAGGAGCTGACCTGTGTCAGCTCCTCGCTTCGCTGCTGCCGCCGGCTCCTGGCTTGTACATCGCGTCTACATGCCGCATGTGTCAGGGAGAGAGGCGGCCAGCGGCAAAGCGAGGAGCTGACCTGTGTCAGCTCCTTCCTTCAGCCGCATGTGTCAGCGAGAGAGGCGGGCAGAGAGCGGCGAGGGAGCGGAGGAGAAGGTAAGTTTAATGTGGAGGTGGAACGTGAATCTGGGGGCAGATGAAGGAGAGGACGGCATGACACTGGGGGCAGAGATGGAGAGGACGGCATGACACTGGGGGCAGAGATGGAGAGGACATGAATCTGGGGGCAGAGATGGGGGACATGAATCTGGGGGCAGATATGGAGGGACAGGAATCTGGGGGCAGAGATGGAGTGGACATGAAACGGGGGCAGAGATGTGGGGACATGAATCTGGGGGCAGAGATGGAGGGACATGAATCTGGGGGCAGAGATGGAGTGGACATGAAACTTGGGGCAGAGATGGGGGACATGAATCTGGGGGCAGAGATGGAGGGACATGAATCTGGGGGCAGAGATGGAGTGGACATGAATTTGGGGGCAGAGATGGAGGGATATGAATCTGGGGCAGAGATGTGGGACATGAATCTGGGGGCAGAGATGTGGGGACATGAATCTGGGGGCAGAGATGGAGAGGACATGAATCTGGGGGCAGAGATGTGGGGACATGAATCTGGGGGCAGAGATGGAGGGACATTAATCTGGGGGCAGAGATAGGGGGACATGAATCTGGGGGCAGAGATGGAGGGACAGGAATCTGGGGGCAGAGATGTGGGACATGAATCTGGGGGCAGAGATGTGGTGACATGAATCTGGGGGCAGAGATGTGGGGACATGAATCTGGGGACAGATATGGAGGGACATGAATCTGGGGGCAGAGATGGAGTGGACATGAAACTGGGGGCAGAGATGGAGGGACATGAATCTGGGGGCAGAGATGGAGGGGACATGAATCTGGGGCAGAGATGTGGGACATGAATCTGGGGGCAGAGATGTGGGGACATGAATCTGGGGACAGAGATGAGGGGACATGAATCTGGGGACAGAGATGGAGAGGACATGAATCTGAGTGCAGAGATGGGGGACATGAATCTGGGGGCAGAGATGGGGGACATGAATCTGGTGGCAGAGATGTGGGGACATGAATCTGGGGGCTGAGATGGAAGAGGGACATGAAACTGGGGGCAGATGAAGGGTGTATATGAAACTGGGGGAGAGATAGAGGGGGGACATATAATTTACGGGTGACTGTAGGAGGATTATACTGTGTGCGGGCACATGAAAAATTAACGAATGGGTGGAGTCAACACAAAAGTGGGCGGGGCTAAATTTGCCGCGGCTCGCTACGCGCGCCACACATTTTGTCCCTCTTTCGGTTCTTCAAAAGTTGGGAGGTATGCAGTCCATGCAATACAGACTGTATGTCAGCTGTATTTCCCGGACTGAACATTGTCCAGGGATGTTGCTGTGAGTCACCAACCTCTCCACGTGACTACTGTCCCGTTCTGTATCCATGCTTTCAGTACAGTACGGTAGTCCCACAGCGAGGCAGTGACTCACAGCAACATAGATTGTTCTGATGCCGGGACACTGGATCCCTGGACAATGTCCAGCCAGCTTACAGTCTGTATTTCACAGACTGAATACAACCTCGTGAGATAATGGATAAAATAGGTAATTTTACACCAAAGCAATGACTGTGCTAATAAGCCATGTGCATACCATATGCTCTACTGCTGCTATTCAGGATACATGATAGGAGAGCAAAGGGAGCAACAACATTTTAGAGAAACATATTGACAGGGCAGAACTGTAGCTCGGCTTTCCGTCAGCTAGGCCAAAGGTTTAGTTCACTGCCCTTATTCAGATTCAGATGAACTGATGAGAACATTACAAGCTGATGAATTGTTTAGTTGTATAACCAATAACCTTCTTCCACCCTCCCTCCTAGAATTCTATTCCTATGTGTCCCTCTTGTACATCAATATGGATCCTTCAGAAATTGTTTTTAGATATACCTGAAGAAGAAGCCGAGAGCTTCGAAACGTTGTAATCTACCATCGTTATTAGTTAGCCATTAAAAAAGGTATCAACTACTGAAGACTCAAGTTTTTTGTTTTTTTATATTTCCTTATTCAGATTCTAAATACATAAAGCTAGCATATTGGTGGCCTCCTGACAACCTGCACCTGGGGCACATGCCCCGGTCCCCCCTCTCCCTAGCTACACCCCTGGATAAGGAAAAAGAACTCAACACCAAACAAGGATAATTTGAGATGTCGGGGTGCCTAAGTGGGATTCTGGGGATAACAGTCTGTCCATCGAAAAGAATTAAGAGGCAGGAGAAGTTTTTAAGAGCAAAATATAGCGCCATGATTACCTACACTGAGTAGTCTAGTAGGAGTAAGGGGAATATTTAAGACAGGTAGGATGGGTGTGCATCAAAATAGCATGAGAATGCATTTTTTTTTGGTGCAGTTTTTTTTTTATTTAACAGGTTAAAACATGCTAAGTTTCTTTCACAGTCTCTGCAGTGCTGAGAAAAGGCTGTGCAATGTAGATGGTGCACGCGCAGTAAGGCTGGGTTCACACGAAGTATTTTGGCACGTAATGTGGCACGTAGACGGTGCGGGAGCTTTTGCGGGCCGTATACTCTCCCATTGATTTCAATGGGAACCGGGACCATATACGCGGCGCTATTTTGCGGCCGTGATTTTGCGGCGGCCGCAAATTAGCGCCGCGTATACGGTCCCGGCTCCCATTGAAATCAATGGGAGAGTATACGGCCCGCAAAAGCTCCCGCACTGTCTATGTGCCAAAATACATCGTGTGAACCCGGCCTAAGGTATCAAAGCTGATGCCCATAGGATGAAGAGTGCGAAAAAATATACCGGTATATAGCTGCAAAATCCTACAACACATGCACATGATTTCAGCTCTACAGAAAGTGATGTTAGAAAGCAAACACGCAGAGGGAGTTCAGGAACAGGAATTATGGAGGATAGTCTGAGCACTTGCTGCAAACAGGACCGCCCACTGGGCACCTGCAGCCTCATTTGCATAATCGAGTTCTGTAATTAAATCCACTCCACACTGTTGTCAGTATGTTTGCATACGTGTTTCTATTAGTTTAATAGTAAGGGAGACCTATCAGCAAGGGTGTAACTTGGGGCGGTGTAGAGGGTGCAGTCGAATCGGGGGCCCAGGAGCCTTAGGGGTCCCATAAGCACTGGTATCAGTATTGAGATTGCAGCTTCCATCTGGCTCATAAGCCAAGAAGACCCAGAGATTCCCCTAACCTCACTAAGGCTCATTAAACTCCTTAGCACCCGGAACCATCACTATCAAGAGTTCTCTGTAGGGATGAGGTAGGGGACCCCGAACAAAAGATTGCACCCAGGCCCACAAGACTTTAGTTACGCCGCTCCCTATGAGGCTCACATTGATCGGTAACCTTCGGCTTCCTGCAGCAAGTTCACAGCTTTAATGCAGTTTTTCCTGTATTTTGAGTCTTTTGGAGAAATGATAAGAGAACTCGGTTCTTAAGACTTAGTTCCTACAGCAGACTAGCCAAGATAACATGACTGCTATATGACCCCATGAAGATAATGCTACGTTTCCCGGTCTGCATTACAGATAGGATCACATCCCCTACAAGCTATAGTGGCAATAGTAGAGGACTCTCAGGCTCTGCTGCTATTTTACTGCTCACACTTTAGCAAATGGAATTACATAACCCAGCACATTGTATTACATCAGTTATGTAATCTGTCCCATATAAATACTAATACGGAGAATGAAACAGAAAATACACCTTCATGCTTTCTACATGAGCCTGTCTGCCATGAGACCTGCTACAACGTGAACTGTCCCTGTACATATGAACGGACCCAACACAGTGAAATCTCATCAGACATGTGACAAAATGTACTTAGAGAAGCCGTTACTCCTCTAACTGCCGGCCTTGTGGCCTTGTTGCCTTGTTGCCAGATTTCCCTTCCTTTTGCTGGTTTCCCTTCTCTTTACTCATCTACCTTGGCACAGGATTAGAAAGTCAGAAGGATATAGAGGATTCCTCTCCTGTGAGAGAAGAGGGACCCTCATCGTAGTGGAATGCGTTTCTTATCCAGGAGCACAAAGGGGATTTTTACACTGACCTATAAAAACACCACTGGAATTTGTTAACAGACCATAATTCAAGGTACTAAAGCGAATCCAGAAACCACAAGTCAGTTATACAACTGTACTATCACTGGCAGTGTGACTATTCTAGAGACCTAGGAAGATCACAGATACTGTACAACTCCTCCAAGAACTCTGGGATATTCCCAATGATTTATTCATGAGCACAATCCCGAATGACGATCATATATAAAGTCACTTCACTCTATACGAGTCCCGATATACCTGTATGTGCGATATGTGTGGTGAAATACAGCTGACTCAGCCAGTGACTCACACGTGCTCAGATATCTAACACCTTCTCAACTCCAGCTTTGTAGCGGTTTTCATTTATTTGACAGTAGATTTTGGACAGTTATAAGGCGGCCGCTCAACCTCCTGTAAGGTCATAACCCTGGTGCACAAGGAAGGGTTAAATCTCTTTCTCGACTGTGCCTGTTAGGGCGGGTTCACACCTGCACCTGGTTCCGTCTTCTGCTGAGAGAAACTGGACAGCAGACGCTGGGTTCACACCTGCACCTGGTCTCCGCTTTCGGAGTTCCGTCTTCTGCTGAGAGAAACTGGACAGTAGACGCTAGGTTCACACCAGCGCCTGAACTCCGTTTTCAGATTTCCGTCTTCTGCATACACCTGTCATGCCTAGTCCGGCCGTGTGCGCCGGTGAGCGTTTTATGCGCTCCGTGGCGAAACCATTTTTTTTAAAAACCGGACACAGAGTACTGCATGTCCGACTCTGTGTCCGGTTTAAGAAAACCGGGTTCGCCGCAGAGCGCATAAAACGCTCACCGGCGCACACGACCAGAGACTTTTCAAGCCCATTCAATGAATGGGCTTGAAACATGCCGGCAGGTTTTCAAGCCGGCAGGTTTCCGTCTCCTGCCCCTGTTTTGTGCAGGAAACGGAAACCTGCAGAACGGAGTCCCGGGCGCAGATGTGAATGAGCCCACACCGAAACCTGACGGTCAGTTTTCAAACCCATTCACTTGAATGGGTTTGCAAAGTGACTGCCCATAAGCATCTTGTGCCTCTCTGTGGTGAAACCGTTTTTTTTTTTTACCGGACACAAAGTCCTGCATGTCGGACTTTGTGTCCGATTAAAAAAAAAAAAACAGTTTAGCTGCGGAGAGGCAGAAGGCACTCGTGTGCGGTCACTTTGCAAACCCATTCAATTGAATGGGTTTGAAAACTGACCGTCAGGTTTCCGTCTGCTGTCCAGTTTTTCTTGGCAGAAGACGGAAACCCGAAAGCGGAGACTGGGCGCAGGTGTGAACCCGCCCTAAGTGGAATGAGAACGCTGTGCACCATAGTTTGACCTCATGAGGGCAATTGGTTATCCTACATCGTACGTTGCACCACGTTCTTTGATGTATAACACATGTGCTTGTGCTTCTTTAACAAGGTCAATGGTATTTTAGTACTTTCTGGAAACTGGATCGCGCCATGATTTCTTAGATTTGTAACCAAATTTTGCCCCTGAATTTCTTTCCCACGAGATGATTTAAAGGGATCCTATCACTCACACACAGTTTTTTTCTAGGTACCACGTTGGAAAAGCCTTAAGAAAGGCTATTCTCCTCCTACCTTTCGTTGTCTTCTCCGCGCCGCTGTTCGCCTACAATCCTGTTTTTTCTCGGTATGCAAATTAGCTTTTTCGCAGCACTGGGGGCGGTCCTCAGCGCTCAAACAGCACTGGGGGACTCCCCAATGCTGCCAGAGAACTCTCTCCAGCGCAACCTCCATCTTCGTCAGCAGTGTCCTCTTCATCCTGTTCTTCCGGAGGTGGCTTGTAACTTCTAGGCCTTGGGCAGAGTAGACTGCGCATGCCCACAGGCCCCGAGAAAATGGCCACTTACAAAAAAAATCTGCCCCGACTGCCATTGAAGCAAATGGGAGAGTTGGGAGGAGTTTTTAAGGCAGATTTTGAGGTGGATTCAAAATGTTTATCTCGTACCCTCTAAATATTTTTGGTGAGCTTTCCTGTACAGATCAGCAAGGTCTACCTATGTCAAAACCTTAATGGTTCTTAATTCATTTTTGTATGAATGGATAGTAACACTAAATACTAAAATATTACAGGCAGTCTATCTCGCCCCCCGAGCATTTTCAGCTGTTACCACCGTGTTACTGAGCACATTACAGTGATACACAGCATACCATTGTTATGTATGTCACTCTCGTAGATTCAGAGTAAAACAATCTTGTAAGTTTTATGTAAATGAGGCAGTAGATGCACTGGGGGGCGGGACTTCAGTCCTTTGAGGACCACTGCTTTGCCACCGAGACCCCTAGCATCTTCTGCCTGCGCCACCCTCTGCAGTGGGAGTTACCGTAATCTCCCACCGCTATGACATCCTACGTGAGCAGCAAAAGTCATGTACAGACCCACGATTTACACAATAATATACTTGGATGAGGTTTTTACGCAAGGTCATTGTTTTTCAGACATAATGTTGTTTTTCACTGTACATTTTACCCTTTTCAATGCAAACTGAGGTCTGCTCCTAGACAAATATTTTTTCTTCCCTGAAAAAACATACAAAAAAATTGCAGACAAACAGATGCTGGATTGGATTACATGCGTCTCCTTTTTAGATTCTATTCAGTTTTTATTTAAAAAAAGGAACTGCACTAATAGTTCACTGTGTGAACAAGACCAATAAGCAAGCATGTGTTTTCTGTTGGTTAAAAATACAATGCAAAACAACCCTGTGCATGAACACAAGCAGCAGAATGTGAACACATGTCACATTTTGACTTAGCTATTGTGCTTTACAAAATCACTGGTTTCACTGGGGATTGAACCCAGGACCTTCTGCGTGTAAAGCAGACGTGATAACCACTACACTATGAAACCTTCTTGAGGGCTAACCTCTGTACCATACAACATCCACAGGCTGTGTTTACAGACCTCAAGGGGACAGAAGATGTTTTTAAAAATGTTGCCTGTTATTCGGCGTCTATTAGTGGCTGCTGTAAAAACGTGTCATAGTGATCATGAAGGGGTTAAATAATTTATTTTCACATTATAGGTTGTTATTATACATCAATATACTTTACTAGTTTGCACAGCTCGTCCTAATGGTTATAAATCGTATAGTTGTTTTTGTATTGTTTATTTCTGTATTAAACTTATCTGTTGTGTTATTCCATCATCTATCACATTGTATAAAACGGGACCTCAATGCCACGATTATTTGCTTTGCGTGTGCATGTTAAAAATTTCATCCCTCTTCCTCCCTTGCTGATACTCCTATACAGTCACATGACTGACTCAGCTCTACTCTATGGACCTGCAGTTGGAGTAAAACTGAGTTAGTGGGGGGGGATTTATAAATTTTTTCTGCCTACCACGTAGGAATAGCCTTAAGAAAGGCTATTCTTCTCCTATCTTTAGATGTGTTCACCGGGCTGCCATTCGGTATGTAATCCGGTTTTTGTCGGTATGCAAATGAGTTCTCTCGCAGAACTGGGGGCGTCCCCAATGCTGCGAGAGAACTCTCCAGCACCGCCTCATCTTCTTCAGGAACGGGCCTTCTTCGCGTCTTCTTCTGGCGGTGGCTTCAAACTTCTAGGCCTCGGGCAGCCGACTACACATGCCTGCTGGCCACAAGAAAATGGCCGCTTATAATACTGTGTAAGCGGCTATTTTCTTGTGGCCAGCAGGCATGCGCAGTCGGTTTTGCCCTAGGCCCGAGGCCTAGAATCTCGAAGCCTGCACCGGAAGAAGACGTGTGAAGAGTAGGTTCCTGAAGAAGATGGAGGCGGCGCTGGAGAGTTCTCTCGCAGCCTTGGGGACGCCCCCAGTGCTGTTTGAGCGCTGGGGCCCACCCCCAGTGCTGTGAGATAACTCATTTGCATACCAACGAAAACTGGATTATATATCAAATGGCGGTGCGGAGAAGACATCTAAAGGTAGTAGAAGAATAGTCTTTCTTAAGGCTATTCCAACGTGGTAGGCAGAAATAATTGAGTTTTAATGATGATCCCTTTAATTCCCCACTAGGCGCACAATGTAGACATTAGTGGGGCATCGCTGCAATACTCAGCTCTACAGTTTGTACAGGGATTCAGCAGTGACTTGTGGGATATTTAGGTCCAGATATAATACTGATGTTCTACAGATCGCAGGTCTGGTGGGGTCTTTACTTGTTTTCCACAATAGTCCTCTATAGGCAAAAAAAAAAAAAAAAGGGTCAAAATTGTAAGACCAAAAAACAAACATCAATCTCTTGGCATTTTTTAGAAGCCCAAAAAACTGCCAAAAAATGTGTAAAGAAATCCTTAGTATGTGTTCACACAGTGTTTATCCTTACGGGGGCAGATGGTCACACCAAAGCTAAAGCCCATCAGATATCCAAGGTTCACTCTCAGATTTCTGCTGCAGACTACACAACAAACAGATGTCAGATTTTTCCAATGTGTATTTTTCTGAGTCTGAACAGGCCCTGACGCAGGTTTCATTGAGACATTACGGAAAAAAAACGTAAAGAGAGATCCGCATTTCCAGGGTTTCTCTTCTCCTAAAGCAACTGTTTCCATAAAGGTAAAGCTGCCGACTGAATATCAGAAGCCTTTTCTTTACGTCTGTGCCTTATTTATCAGAAGTGACCAAGTTCGGGCAATTTTACATGAATATTTATCAAAGCAGAGAATTAGAAGTGCCCGGGCGTTTCTTCAGAAATATTGGAAAGGTTTCCAGTTCGTATGGCCCCGTATAACAACATTTCCAATAAATATCCCCTTTCATCCCATACAACAGCTGGCACTTACAAGCACACTGCCTCTCCCTTATGCGCCAGTCTCGCCTCTGCCACTTTAAGACAAAGAGCTCTCTGAGGTGACAGCAAGCTGAGTCACAATTACGGGAAATCAGATAGACACACGTGACGGGTGAGACAGCAGAAATAGACAGCTGGGAGTGGCAGAGCCAGTGTCAGAGTATCAGGAATACAGGGGGAGGGAATGGGAAGACGAGACTTGGGAATAGTAAGGGAGGAGTGTATGTGCAGTGTGCTCCTGAGACCAGGAGGAGAAGCAGACATGGCGAATGCTGGGAAACAGTAAGGAAAATGTCTTACTGCGAACACCCAGAAGCTTCCAGCGCGTTGTAGTAACCCACCACACGGACAGAACAAAGCTCACTACACAAAGCCATGAACAATGCCGCATTGAGCTTGTATGACATATTGGCAGCATTGTGCCCACTGATCTATAAGAAATATGCCTAGAAAGGGATTCTATTGTTTAAGCTTTGTCTAAAGGGTTAAATCTAGTTCTTATACAGACGGCAGAAGAAAACAGCAGAGGGTCCTTGTACAAGAAGAGAATATGGACCCCTTATGATGTGATCTATTATGCGTAACGATCCATCGGTAAGACAAGGGCTACACATGTCACGAAGGAAGAAGTCGCACGGTAGTCGTGCAACAAAAATTTCAATATATTTCTATGGTGTCGCACTCTGACTTGTGACTGTAAACAGTCGGCAACATCTGTGCAAATTCTTCATGCGCATGAGGTTTCAGCGTAAGGCTATAGGGCTAGTTCACACGTAAAAACCTCTTGGCTTATTTTGGTCCTGAAAAAAACCGCTTCCTAATTAGGAAGCTTTTTTTTTTTACATTGCCAAGCTTTTTTTGGAGCTTTTTTTTTTGTAAAAACCGCTTCCAAAAAAAGCCAGGCTGTTTTCCCCTCCCATATGAGTGAATGGGCTGAAAAAACCGCGTCGCTTATTTTTGCAAAAAAACGCGCGGAAAAAAACCGCGCGGTTTTTGCCTCACATTCCCTTCTATTGCTTTCTTCAGGCGGAAAACGCCTGAAGAAAGGTCATGTTGCTTCTTTTTTCTGCTAGCTGAAAATAACTAGCAGAAAAAAAAGCTAGTGGGAAAAAAAAGCTAGCGGAAAAAAAAGCTAGCTGTTCACATAGGGCTCCATTGTAAAGGGGCTGATTTTGAAGCGAAATCCGCTGTCAAAAAACTGCCCTTTGCCCACGTGTGAACTAGCCCTTAGCGTAATACAAGAGTCTGCACCATTTTCATGCCATACATAGTCAACAGATTGTAAGAAGTTCTTGTGCAGTATATATATGCCAGATATTAGCAAGGGGTTAAATACAGTGTGGGAAATTTGTAGTGGCGCATCTTTAGCACATGACCCTCTCTTGCACAAAGATGCACTACATCGATCATTCTGCACTTTGCTAGACACTTTTTGCAAAGTGGGTGGAGTGGGGTGGAGAACACGAAGGGCTAAAGCCGGAACCCCATTGTGAGATAGGCTAAGGCCCACATTGCAGAAACACTACGCAAGATTTTGCTGCTTTTTTTTTTAAAGCCAAAATCAGTAGTGACTTGAAAAGGAATGGGAAATATAAAGGAAACTCATAGGCTTAGGATTCCCGCACATTATGGGATCAGCTTAGTTTCAGTTTATCCAAAGAATATGCTGATATTAACTAATGATATACTGCGCTATGCCTGCACATTACACACGTACGTAAGAATATGTCCAAGCACGTGTCACAATGCTGTATAAATTACATATGTACATATTCCCTGAGGGTGGATCTCACATATGCAATCTATATGGTATGTATCGATCACATGTATATGTGGTATCTAAATAAGAGCTTACAGCAGCGGGGACTCAGGGGTGGACATACGATGTGGGAAACTCCACAGGGATCCAGTAGGTAAGGGGCGCCCGAGGCTATTAGACGGCACGTACAGCACTGTGCTAGTAACTGGCATGATTTATTATTATTATGGTCTCACACCACATTTTTACGTACACCTTATGCTGCGGGAAATGACACATATGGGAAACACATCCATACACAAAGAAAGTTGCTTTTCTTCTACAGGGATTTTGCATTGAGTTTTTTCATCATTTTTTTTCTACCCCCTATTAACACTTGCTGTTCCAAAGCTTAAACTAACATACAAGCGCGCACGCATTCCTTATAATGCAGATTTTATTTCGCCCGCAATGCGTGGGTGAGATTAAACTCATTCACTTTGATGGTATTGTATTTTATAATTTTTGTTTTTTTTCTGCTGAAAAATGGTTCGTTTTCCAGCAAAGTGAATGCGATTTTGTTTAATCTCATCAACATCCACTTATTTGGGGTGGGAAATATAAAAATATAACAAACGCAGCTTTTCTTCAAATGTGTTTTTACCTTAATACTCTGCTGTATCACATAGTATCAGACTTTACTCTGTTTTCAGCCAAGTAACCACTAAGGGTAAGTTCACACAGAGTTTTTTAGACTGGAACCTGAGGCGGAGGCTGCCTCAGGTTACGGTCCAAAATACGGGCAGCTTGTAGTCGGGCACTCCGCTCCGGATTAGGCCCAAATTAATAGCCCTAGTCGGGAGGAGGGAGTGTCTTCAGGCGTATGTCACAAGGCGAATCCGCCTGAAAGAATGAGCATGTCGCTTCTTTTTTCCGGGAGCAGGAACAAACGGCTCCCGAAAAAAGAACTGACCGGCTGCCATTGAAATCAATGGGAGCCGTCTTTTTGGTCAGGATTTTGAGGCCTGTGTGAACTTACCCTAAATGCTCAGTCAACAGCAATCTTGGCATCTAAAGTGTTATACAGTGAGAGGGGGCTTACTATGTCACCCCATTGGCACCTCCATAATGACAGGATGCCAATGGGCTGTCATGGCAGCTGGGAACCTAATGAAGCAAAAAAAAAAAAAAAGTAAAAAAAATTTCAATGTTATTTGTATCCACCATTATAGAAATATAATTTCTTCAAAAAAAAAGAAAAAAAAAAACCAAGCCCTCATCTGCCCATAACATAATAGGCCTATACCATAATTAGCCATGTCTTCCCTAGTCCTTATGCTGGTGATAGACTGCTGCATTCAGGTTAAGTATTGGCTGATGTCATAGTTTAGTGATCTGGCATTACCTATATCGCCATTGCTATGTATCTAAAACTATATTCACATGACAGTGGATGCATTAAAATTCATTCACGTGAATGGGGGCTATCCACATGACCGATATTTTGACAGTCCATTGCAACAGACCATCAAAATATAGGTCATGTTCAATTTTAACCCTTTTTCACAGTTCCTTCCATCCACTGACATATATGGGGGATCCATAAAAAACAGCCGCCACTTGGGTGCAGAACGGCCATAAAAATGTACATTTTCCACATCTGTATGAATAGTATGAATCTAGGCTAAGGATGTCGCAGTTGATGATAGTGCAATAGTGTGTGTAGATTGTGACTCTTTCATGGTAAATGCCACAGGTTTTTGTTTTTTTTAACCATTTAAGAAAAAAAAAACATTTTGTGCAGTTGGTGGCAAATCTGCCAAAAGTTCAATTTGCATGGCACATTTTTCGGCAATGAAGGATGTGGCAAATTAGTAACAATGGGAGAGGTCAGAATGAGTCAAGCTTGGGATTCTTCAAGTTCACTTGAATACTAATGCCAGATTTTTTTTTTTTATGACACAAAGGGGCCATGTATAAGGATAGTCCTGTAGTAAAGAGAGCCTGCTCATTGGGATCAAAGGCAGAGAGGGCTGGAGCTGTAGACATCACTCAGTACTTGTATACAGGATATTGATGATGTAAGCACTCAGGACAACGCTTGGTCATTTCTGGTAAGAGTTTGGATGTCCATTTGGATGTTCCATCTCTGCTAGAATATACTTATGATAGTACATTGTGTCTAGCCATGTATAACACTACTGATGGCACTATATTCTTTATTTCTTTACTCTCTGAGTGTGATAAGTAAGGTACCGTATATACTCGAGTATATACGGTACTTACTAACACATTTCTTAGGTCTTTAAGCCTGAAGACTTCCTGAAATGAAAAAAAAGTCAAAATCATGAGAAGTATTTGTCTTCTGTACTAGTGATCTGTTAGATCATGATCACATACACATACAGTTGTATTACTGTCTTTGCTATTTAGCTATTGAGGTTGGTCTATGATGAGCCTCAATAGTTACTGTATATACCTATAACAGGCCTAGGAGGATGGCGGGAGCCGTCCTACACCGAAAAAGGTACTGGAAACGATAGGGACTCATGAAGGAGGCTCTAGGGCACTTTGGAAGAGAATTATACAAAGCAATGCGATGATCTGATTGTAGGCAATAGCTCCAGGTCTCTGCTGTGCAATACACAATGCAACGAAGACCTGGTGCCTATGGCCTAGGCCACCCTGCTTTAGAGTATTCGCTGTACTATCACGGCAGATGTTGAGAAACGGTCATTAAAGGCCCTAACGGGCTCAAGGCACATCAGTTTTATCAAAAGCCTCTTAGTCGATCGGGAGAACGCCATGTGACAGAATGGAAATTTATGCCAATGAGGAATTCAGGAATCAGCGTAGATTTCCTGTAAAAGGCCAAGGCTTCGCAATACGGAAATGCAACATACGCCGATTCCTGACTGCTACAGAAACGCAGCAGAAAAAAACCCTCTGTTTTACAGTGCCAGCAAAACAAATGAGACTTCATCCACACACTGTGGAAAAACGCAGGATGTTCATTGTAGCTGCAGATTTAATGCGGGAAGAAAAACCGCAAAGAAAAATGTAGCGAAAACTCTATAAAAACTGATGTGAATTAAAATACATTTGTTAGGGCAAGGTGTGCCTCGGGAATGTGGTGTGCAAAAGGGCCTTGCACCAAATACGTGCCACATTATCACCCATCTGAGGTAAGCGGGATAATAAATTTACCCCAATGTGTGATAAAAACAGACGTCACTTAGTCGTCATTGTATTTTTGATGTTTGCGTCAATATAACCCAACCTTGTGACTTTACTCATAAGGTTGTACAAAATATACTCTACAGGGCCAAGTGAAGACACTTTGAGCCAAAACCCAAGTTACAGCTTGCTGACTGACGTCATTCACCTGATAATGTATACTACGCTATACAGAATATAGAACAGGCTATAGAGTTAATAAGCTGAGTCAGTAGGAAGAGGCACTGAAACGGGGACATGGGGCAAACACAAATTAGCTTCATGTCTTGTAACCAAGATGAACAGGTATGTCTACATATGTGTAAGGGTATGGTCATACGGTAGAATTTAGAGAGGTCTTCTACCTCAAAATCCTCTCCAAAAGCCATGCCTGTGGAACCCATGGCAGAAAGTTGAAGCCAAACTGCAAATACAATGCAGCTGATCAAGTGTAAGGCCTTGTGCCAAAGTTTCTACAGCCAATCAGTCACAGAAATCGGGGCAAGATCAGGCCGGGAGCTTCTTTTATCATCAAGATGAACAAGGAGACCACCATTGCCTTCTATTGGCAACGATTTTGGAGAGGATGTTGAAGACCAGCTCAATTTTGCCATGTGAACCTATCCTAAAAGATTATTCGTAGTTTGCTGCTTCAGGCCTGGACGGTACGTGTTTCTCAGCATTGTCAGAAAACGCAGAGGATTTTTTCTGGTCATATTCTTGAGAAACAACCAATTCTAACAATTTCCATAAATTTCTTTCAAATGAGAAGTCAACAAATATTCTGTCAAAATTTAGCTGGCATTTTTTCCATTAGTTTGTTCGATTAACAGACATTAGAACAAGTGTCATTTTTTTCCTGTTCCTTGTAGGCTGTCCAAAATCCAATGGGTATCAGGCATTATTCACACAACAGTGTCTATCCATTTCCCAGCTGTGAAACATGGATGAATCAGTCCGTTCTTAATGGCCATTTTGCATGTTGTTCGGGTCCATTTCTCCGTTTTCCAGTCAAATGTTTTGTATCTGTTTTTAATAGACCGTTAAAGAAACCATTTTACTGTTTTTTGGGGTTTTTTTTTACCAAACCCATTAAAAATGGAGCCATTGGGGCAAATTTATTAAGAATGGTGTATTGTACACCAGTGTTCAGCCGCCGCCGCCTCTTAATAAATCTGTCTGCTGTCCCTGGTATAGATTTCCGTTGTAACATACTACAAAACAGGCGTGATTTATCATAAATTTATCGGACCAAGTCATGAACTCCCTGGCCTCCGCAATCAGCCAGGCCAAATTTTTCAGCACAGTTTTTGTGCTGAAAAGGCCCCCCTCAGCTTATACTCGAGTCAGCAAAAAAAAAAAAAAAAATTATTTTTTTATTTTTTTTTTAGAAGGGGGGTCTATGACCAGCCGCAATATCAATGTATAGAATCTCCCATAAAATAGTGGGGAAAAAAAGAAGCTTAAAAAAAATAAATAAATAAAAGTTCTAAATCCCTCCTTTCCCTAGAATACACGCAAAAGTAGAAAATGACAGTGAAACACATTAGGTATCCCTGTGTCTGACAGTGCCCGGTCTACTGAACATAGGGGATCTGCAGTGCTCCTGTTCCGTCGGGAAGGGGTTAATAGGAGCACTGCAGATCCCCTATATTCAGCCAGGCTGAATTCCAAATGGGGGGAAAAAAACTCAGTCCTCAAGCTCAGGGAAGGGGCAGACAGACAACCAAAACACCCCCTCCCCTTCCCAGCAACTACTGCACCCAAAAACTCCGGCCATTTTAATTTTTGAAATTTTCCAGTAGCTGCTGCATTTCCCCCCTCGGCTTATACTTGAGTCAATAAGTTTTCCAGTTTTTTGCGGTAAAATTAGGGGCCTCAGCTTATATTTGGGTCGGCTTACACTCGAGTATATACGATATATATATATATATATATACACTCACCGGCCACTTTATTAGGTACACCATGCTAGTAACGGGTTGGACCCCCTTTTGCCTTCAGAACTGCCTCAATTCTTCGTGGCATAGATTCAACAAGGTGCTGGAAGCATTCCTCAGAGATTTTGGTCCATATTGACATGATGGCATCACACAGTTGCCGCAGATTCGTCGGCTGCACATCCATGATGCGAATCTCCCGTTCCACCACATCCCAAAGATGCTCTATTGGATTGAGATCTGGTGACTGTGGAGGCCATTGGAGTACAGTGAACTCATTGTCATGTTCAAGAAACCAGTCTGAGATGATTCCAGCTTTATGACATGGCATTGCATTATCCTGCTGAAAGTAGCCATCAGATGTTGGGTACATTGTGGTCATAAAGGGATGGACATGGTCAGCAACAATACTCAGGTAGGCTTTGGCGTTGCAACGATGCTCAATTGGTACCAAGGGGCCCAAAGAGTGCCAAGAAAATATTCCCCACACCATGACACCACCACCACCAGCCTGAACCGTTGATACAAGGCAGGATGGATCCATGCTTTCATGTTGTTGACGCCAAATTCTGACCCTACCATCCGAATGTCGCAGCAGAAATCGAGACTCATCAGACCAGGCAACGTTTTTCCAATCTTCAATTGTCCAATTTCGATGAGCTTGTGCAAATTGTAGCCTCAGTTTCCTGTTCTTAGCTAAAAGGAGTGGCACCCGGTGTGGTCTTCTGCCGCTGTAGCCCATCTGCCTCAAAGTTCGACGTACTGTGCGTTCAGAGATGCTCTTCTGGCTACCTTGGTTGTAACGGGTGGCTATTTGAGTCACTGTTGCCTTTCTATCAGCTCGAACCAGTCTGGCCATTCTCCTCTGACCTCTGGCATCAACAACGCATTTCCGCCCACAGAACTGCCGCTCACTGGATGTTTTTTCTTTTTCGGACCATTCTCTGTAAACCCTAGAGATGGTTGTGCATGAAAATCCCAGTAGATCAGCAGTTTCTGAAATACTCAGACCAGCCCTTCTGGCACCAACAACCATGCCACGTTCAAAGGCACTCAAATCACCTTTCTTCCCCATACTGATGCTCGGTTTGAACTGCAGGAGATTGTCTTGACCATGTCTACATGTCTAAATGCACTGAGTTGCCGCCATGTGATTGGCTGATTAGAAATTAAGTGTTAACGAGCAGTTGGACAGGTGTACCTAATAAAGTGGCCGGTGAGTGTATATATACACATATACACAGTATATATATGAAAAGGGTTTACTGTAATGAGAAAAATCCCTAGTTTTATCTTGTCTGTTGGATTGGCATACCTTTTGGCACTGAGAACCCCTTGGATGCAAGAACATTGTGCTGGACCCGAGGGTTTGGCCACTATTCCAATACTCTGGAAGGTCACCCCTTTTTTTCTGAGCCTCCTGGACAGTTGGCAATATACATGCTAAAAAACAGAAAAAAAACAAATGTATAAGCAGAATAGCTTGACCTACATCACAAGTGACTATTATGCCTCTTGAAGTTTCGCTTTGATGATAAATTCGGCCCATCTAAAAGCATTGTGCAACACTTCTAACAGAATTTGAGCAGACCTTTGTATAATACAAGGCCATTGACTTTAATGGAATGTTTTGACAAGAAAATCAATAAGTTTTCCCATGCTAAATTTAACAACAAAATGTTGCACAGCATATTACTGGTTAATAATTAGCAGTCATCGCTCCGGTGAGGTGGGACATTAGAAGTCAATGGCTATGGATAGTTCAGAGGAATCATTTCTGGTGTCATTTCTGGTCTTCATGTGCCAATGAGTGGCTAGGACGAAGCTACAATGGTCTGCCAATGTCACGCCTATTAAAGATTAATCCCATTCTTGACAGATCTGTCACTTGGCGCTGTGCCCTATTCTGAGGTATTGGTGCAGAAAGTGTGCCAGATAACTGATGACAACCAAGAGTGAGACTTGTAAGGTCAACAGACTGAGACATTGATCTCATATATGGCCCACATGCAGAGACAGATGCCCATTCAGCCAAAGTGGTAGGCAAAAAAAGTGGCGTCAAAATGGGCAGATTGGCAATGGTTACTGTTAGGGAGGGTTCACACAGTGTAACGTGCCGCGTGATGTGGCACGTCTACGCCGCGGGACCCTTTGCGGGCCGTACACGCTCCCATTGATTTCAATGGGAGCGGGGATCGTATGCGCCGCGCTAGTTTGCGGCCGTGATTTTACATAGTGTGAACCCTCCCTTACAGTGTTTTCAAGGGGCTACATTTTTTGGGCCATTGATCCAAAATAACCTTCATACAATAAGGAATATCTTACATTAATTGACACTGGGGCAGATCAAGGGGGAGAGAACGGCATGACACTGGGGCAAATGAAGGGGGAGAGAACAGCATGACACTGGGGCAGACGAAGGGGGGAGAACGGCATGACACTGGGGCAGATCAAGGGGGAGAGAACGGCATGACACTGGGGCAAATGAAGGGGGAGAGAATAGAATGACACTGGGGCAGATGAAGGGGGGAGAATGGCATGACACTGGGGCAAATGAAGGGGGAGAGAACAGCATGACACTGGGGCAGATGAAGGGGGAGAACGGCATGACACTGGGGCAGATGAAGGGGGAGAACAGCATGACACTGGGGCAGATGAAGGGGGGGAGAACGGCATGACACTGGGGCAGATGAAGGGGGGGAGAACGGCATGACACTGGGGCAGATGAAGGGGAGAACAGCATGACACTGGGGCAGATGAAGGGGGGGAGAACGGCATGACATTGGGGCAGATGAAGGAGGGAGAACGGCATGACACTGGGGCAGATGAAGGGGGAGAGAACAGCATGACACTGGGGCAGATGAAGGGGGAGAACGGCATGACACTGGGGCAGATGAAGGGGGGAGAACAGCATGACACTGGGGCAGATGAAGGGGGGAGAACAGCATGACACTGGGGCAGATGAAGGGGGGGAGAACGGCATGACACTGGGGCAGATGAAGGGGGGGAGAACGGCATGACACTGGGGCAGATGAAGGGGAGAACAGCATGACACTGGGGCAGATGAAGGGGGGGAGAACGGCATGACATTGGGGCAGATGAAGGAGGGAGAACGGCATGACACTGGGGCAGATGAAGGGGGAGATCGGCATGACACTGGGGCAGAGACGGGGGGGACATGAAACTGTGGGCAGATAAAGGGGGAGAATGGCATGAAACTGGAGACAGAGATAGAGGGGGTGGACATGAAACTAGGGGTAGATGAAGGGTGTATATGAAAATGGGGGAGAGATGGAGGGGGGCATATAATTTACGGGTGACTGTAGGAGGATTATACTGTGTGGAATCACATGAAAAATGAATGAGAATGGGCGGAGTTAACATAAAAGTGGGCGGGTCCTAATTTGCCACGGCGCGGCGCGCGCACCACACGTTTTTTTCCCTCTTTCTAGTCTTCAACAGTTGGGAGGTACAGGTTAGAAGTGCGAGACCCCCAGGTAAGTAGGGCCCCACCAAAGTCAATTGCCTAGAGCCCCGCAAACCCTGGATCCGCCACTGAGTAGACGCTCAATTCACTCAGCAACCTTCTTAGCACTACAGTCGCAGTGATCAGCTATCGCTACGCCTACTTTTGGATACCTTCAGGCTCCTTCGTAGGAATCTCACTGCACAGATGTGTTTCTGCAACAGCTGTAATGGAGCTCTAGAAAGAAGACCTGAAGGTCCCTCATAGATTGAAACTTCCCTGCCCAATGTAACTACAAGGTGCCAGCTCAGTAGCCTGTATAGGCTGTAATCCAGATGGATCAAAAAGGGCACAACCCGTGAGACAACCGCTGGGCACAACTGGGCGCCACCCATCTGGTTAGAAGAATTATGCCGTAATGAAAGTACTAGAACAATCCAGGTGTGATGACTCAGCAAACAGAGAAACATCATACAGTGCAATATGTCATCAGTATATATACAGTAGTGACCACTAACCAGCATATTATACATCAGTATATATACAGTGACCACCTACCAGCATATTATACATCATATAGTACAATATGTCATCAGTATATATACAAGTGACCACTAACCAGTATATTATACATCATATAGTGCAATATGTCATTGGTATATATACAGTAGTGACCACTAACCAGTATACTGTATTATACATCATATAGTACAATATGTAATCAGTATATATACAGTAGTGACCACTAACCAGTATATTATACATCATATAGTACAATATGTCATCAGTATATATACAGTAGTGACCACTAACCAGTATATTAGATATCATACAGTACAATAAATCATCAGTATATATACAGTAGTGACCACTAACCAGTATATTAGATATCATATAGTGCAATATGTCATCAGTATATATACAGTAGTGACCACTAACCAGTATATTAGATATCATACAGTACAATAAATCATCAGTATATATACAGTAGTGATCGCTGACCAGCATATTATACATCAGTATATATACAGTAGGGACCACTAGCCAGCATAATATACATCATACAGTGCCATAAGTCATCAGTATATATACAGTAGTGACCACTAACCAGCATATTACATATCATATACAGTAGTGACCGCTGACCAGCATATTATACAGTACATCAGTATATATACAGTAGTGACCACTAACCAGCATATTACATGTCATACAGTGCATAATAAGACACAGACGCCACCAAATAATATAAGATATTTAGGTAAATCATGGGTAAGGACCTAAAAGTTGCCCACCTAAGGCCATTTTGTGGAGGGTGGTGACTTTCTCCACTTTATACGACTGTCAAAGTAGGTAACTCCAAACTTACGGCTCAGGGACCATTACATACGACTGACCTCTGGCCGGAACAAGCCTACCTGTGTGATGCAAACTTACTAGGCGCTTTCAAAGGGTTAAATGATTTTGGGCCCTATATATGTCAATAGCAACACATAGGTGGGCATGCACCTGGCCCGAACACAAAGACCCTGCTACACAGCTGAGATGAGAACTGTATACTACAGATACTATGGAGAGTCTATGGGCTCTGACATCACAGCTGATGTCACTGGTGACAGCCACACCTGTATTCTACAGTCCTCAGCTTACTACTCCCCCGCAAGGTGCCGGAGGGACAAGGCATTCTTATGAAACAGCTGACAGCCACACAGCTTTCCTGGAACTCTGCAGCAAAACAATTCTGCCGTCTGGCCTTACAACAGGTCTGCAGCCCTGCTCGGGCACCTAATGTGCGCTGACTAATCTGGAGTGAAGTCTTCAGGTTTATTTCTGTCACGTTACTACTTAGGAAGCGGCACACGGGTTTTTTCTTCTTTTAACCAATTGTGGAATTTTTCTACATAAGGAGTAGTCAGTTACTGGTAAGAGGAGGCCGACGCCACACTGATGTCAGTCTCTAGCCCAGAACTGCTGTGGGCCAGACTAGGCTTGTATGAACTTCATGTTGGCCATCGCTATCTGCTTGAGATCAGTCGCCCAACTTTGACCATTGCTAAGCCGATGACACTCAAATATATCTCTCTGGAGCAGACATTACCTCTCTGTTGTCCAGACTGTTTAGCGGCCGTAGCCAATTTTGTCTTCTCCCACTTTCTCAAACTCAACATGGAGAAAACAGAGTTCATCATCTTTGCCCCACATCGATCTATCCCTCTACCTGACCCATCTACGTTTACCCCAGTCCCATAGGTCTGTTGCCTTGGGATAACCCTGGTTCTCTGACCTATCCTTCAAGTCGTACATTCAAACTCTCAACGCCTCCAGCCACCTCCAACTCACGAACATCCATCGAATTCCCTCCTTCCTCACCCCGGAAACTGCAAAGATGCTCGTCCTTACTTTCATAATCTCCCGCTTAGATTACTGTAACACCCTTCTCCATGACCTCCCAGTGAATACCCTCGCCCCCCTCCAGTCCACCTTAAACTGTGCTGCTCGCTTAATCCACCTCACCCCCCGTTCTTCATCGGCCGCTCCCCTCTGCCAGTCCCTCCACTGGCTACCCGTTGCCCAGTGAATAGAGTTCAAAATACTGACATATACTGACATATAAAGCCATCCACAACCTGTCCCCTCCATATATCTCTGACCTAATCTCCCATCACCTGCCCACACGTAACCTCAGATCCTCCAATGACCTCCTACTCCGCTCTGCTCTCATCCGCTCCTCACATGACCGCCTCCAAGATTTCTCCCGCACATCCCCCATACTCTGGAACTCCTTACCACGACACATAAGACTGACCCCCACAATCACAGGCTTCAAGAAGGCCCTGAAGACTCCCCTATTCAGGAAGGCCTACAACCTCCAATAACACTACTGTCACCACGCCACCTTCTGAACAGTCTCTCCCCTCACCTTCTGTCTCTCCCCCTTCCCCCATAGATTGTAAGTAGGGTTGAGCGATCGGGATCGGAAAAGATCGGATTTCGATCGGCGATCGAGTAAATTTCACGATTGCAAACGGAATTCCAATCCCGATCTTTTTAGGCGGGATCAAGGTCAGAGGTTATTTCCCACAATACTTTGCTACTGGCCAAGCATTGTAGGAAAAGCTAACAATTTTAGCTACTAGACATGAACGCTCCCATAGGAATGAATGGATGCAGCCTGCACACAGCCTGTGCTGGCGTCCAGCCGCTTAACCCCCTGCGCGCCGGCTGTGTCCATTCATTCCTACGGCATAGCAGGGAGGAAACAGAAGAGGAGATAGTATGTACTCTTCTGTTTCCTCTCTGCTGTGCCATATACTGGACTCTGCTACATCTGCATTACTGTAAATTGACTTCTCTATCTACTCTTCTGCTTTGTCCCTGCTTTACCGTATACTCAGCTCTGCTAAATCTGAGATCTATATCAGGTCTACATAAGGAACCCCACTGATCAATTTTGTGAAGGAGCCCCAGGTCCCGGGTAGGCGCTGTCGCCTCATCACTGTTTACATCAGATGCCATGTGATTGACAGCAGCAATGAAATGCATTCATTACAGTCTTGTCCCATTTACTTCTATGGGATAAGTATGTAATGACATCAGGGGGTCGCTGTACAGTGGCGGATCCAGGCTTTGCGGGGCCCTGGGCAATTCACTTTGCCTCGCCCTACTTACCGGGGGGTCTGGGGGGTAAAAATAAAACCCTAAAACCCCTAAAACAGAATATGTTACCGAACGTGCACGGGGGCAGGCATTCAGGGTCTGATGTCATCTTCAGCCACGCCTCCTCTTCCAGCGATGTCCTCGGGTCCTGTCTAACTTGCGAACTGACATTGATAAAAAATGGCGCCGGTGCATGCGCAGTAGCATGCTGCTTCTACTACTGCTAATGCGCCTTTTTTTATCAATGTCAGTTTGCGAGTTAGACGGGACCCGAGGACATTGCTGGAAGAGGGGGGTCTATTAAATGCAAAAAAAAATAAAAAAAAAGTAAAAAAAAATATAAAAAAATATAAAAAGTATTAAAAGTTCAAATCACCCCCCTTTCCCTAGAACAGATATAAAAGTAGTTAAAAACTGTGAAACATATACATGTTAGGTATCCCCGTGTCCGAAATCGCCCGCTCTACAAATCTATACAAATATTTTTCCTGTTTGGTAAACGCCGTAGCAGGAAAAATAGTCAAAAGTGCCAAACCGCCGTTTTTTCACTGTTTTAATTCTGATAAAAATTTGAATAAAAAGTGATCAAAGCAATAACATTTCCCAAAAATGGTAGAACTAAAACGTACACCCGGCCCCGCAAAAAAAGACGCCCTATGCATCCCCGTACACCTATGTATAAAAAAGTTACGGCCGTCGGAATATGGCGACTTTTAGAAAAAAATTTTTTTAACACCGTTTTGGAATTTTTTTTAGGGGTCAAAATGTAAATAAAACCATATAAATTTGGTATCCCTGGAACCGTACCGAAACACAGAATATAGGGGACATGTCATTTTGGCTGCACAGTGAACGCCGTAAAACCAAAGCCCGTAAGAAAGTCGCAGAAATGCATTTTTTCTTCAAATCCACCCCATTCTGAATTTTTTTCCTGCTTCCCAGTACATTATATAGAATAATTAATGGTGGCATCATGAAGAAAAAATTGTCCCGCAAAAATTAAGACCTCATATGACTCTGGGAGCGGAGAAATAAAAAAGTTATGGGGTTTAGAAGGAGGGGAGTCAAAAACGAAAAACGAAAATCAAAAAATGCCATCGGCGGGAAGGGGTTAAGGGCTATTCACGCATATGTGGGGCTCTAGCAGCATGATTTTGCCGATAGAGACCCTTTAAGGGCCTCGCGCTTCTAACTGACCGACCCGACCTGCGTTTTGTTAGGTCCGCGGTGCCCGGCCCTGGATCCGCCCCTGTCGCTGTAAAACAGTCGGTGAGCGATGACAGTGAAGGGGTCACAGCGTCCGCAAAATCGCCGAGACCCCTCAAACACACAGCTGACATTGGTTTCAGACCCCTATGAATGTAATCTGAGAATAAATCAACAACAAAATATGGACAATCCCTTTAACTTCACTTTGCTGCCCATTTTACGCCTGTGACTTCACTTTCCGACCTGCCTTCTCCTCTATTCTCCTGAAGACACCTCAGCCGGTGACATTATTAATTTCTCCGCAGTTACTGCAGTGATAAGAAAGCCAACAATACATTCCTTGAGAAGCAGAAACCCTCGGTAAACAAGCATCATTTCCCAGAAGTATTTCGGGGAGATAGCTCCGCTATTTACTTCACCTCGAGTTTCCGTTCCACTCTGGAAACAGCAGAGTTAAAAAAAACAGACGCTTCAAGCAAAGGGTTTTCCTTTCACTGAGGAAGTGTGCCCTTATAAGGACAAGTACGTCATCGCTGTGGGTAATCCTCGGAACGTACCATCTGCAGAGGGAAAGGGGAATGTAATAATTCATCTACGACCCCAATATGCGATATTCGAGTCTCTGAATTGACTAATATTTCTTTATAATAGCTCTTGTGATATAAAAGAACCCATAATCTAGTATAATACTAATTTTACAGCTCTTCTTCCTTTACGTCCGCCCCTACAGATTTGACATTGCGCCGTTCCGTGAATCGAGGAGTCCCCATTGATAAAAATGAGGCAGCGTAGAGTTGTGAGTCAGTGTGAGCGTGACCGAGCGAGGGTTCACTTCCAGACAATGTATAGAGACTTTTCTGGGACTTTTCCTCATCAGGATTTAGGGTACAGCAGAGGCAGCCACAGCCCCAGTGACCCAGGAACTACACACGTGTTTGGGAGCAACGTTATGGGTCACAGCCTGAGATCTACCCCTCCGGACGATCAGCAGCAAGTAAGTCCAATATCAGATATGACATATGCTGAATATCTAGTGTCTGCCATGTAAAGATGTCCATAGACTGACAATGGGTGCAGGTATCTGTGTAACATAGCCCAGGATTACCAGGAGACTGAATATATAGATAGATAGATAGATAGATAGATAGATAGATAGATAGATAGATAGATATCTGTTATAGTTATGAATGAATACTATAGCTATAGATTAGCTGAGTCACATAGATTTTAATAAATCTATATATCTATATATTCAAGTACACAAACATATATATATATATTATAATATATATATTAATTTATCTATTTTAATTCACTTTTTTCCATGTATACGTTTCCTGTGAGAGGAGCAGGAATATGTCACACATAATCTATATAATCTACATGACATATGGTACATGACAGGCTCTCCCACATGTACCTTTATAGTGACTACACTCATAGAATTCTAAGTATAGGATGATCATTAACAAAATCTTCTTGATGATTCATTATCGCCATAAAGTGATGTCAATGGGATGTTTCATAGCTAACAGGAGCATACCGTATGGATTTCTGGTAACTCTACAGTATTCCAGACAATGGCTCTGTTATTAATATTCTGGTTGTGAGTACACAGAACAAATGGCCATGTATTTCATTAAAGAGGAGACAGGATTGAAATCTTTTAATATGTTAAAGGTATAAAAAGGTTTGTGGGGAAAGTGTTTTTAGCATAAAACAAAAGAACAAGGGGGCATAATCTGAAATTAGGGAGAAAAATCAGAGCAAATATTATTTCACGGAAAGAGTAGTTGAGGCTTGGAGCAAACTTCCAGCAGATGTGGTCGGTAAATCTACTGTAAATGAATTTAAGCACGCCTGGGATAAATACGTATCCTAAAATAAAAGCCTAATAATATAAGGGCAGCCTAGATGGACATGTGGTCTTTTTCCGCCATCAATCTTCTATTTTTCTACGTGTATACCTAAAAAGGGTTAATTTTGTTAGACCGGCTCCCCAATAATAGGTTTGTCATAGTGACCTCTGTGATCTGTGGGGAGCCTGACAGTAAGAATTCAATTTCTCTGCAGTGCCATCACATGGGGAAAATGAAGTATTACATGTAATGAATGATCTGTACATGTAATGCACCAAGACTTTTGATCTTCCCGCTCTTAGCACTCAGTGTCTGCACGGTTGACATGGACAGCCAACCATTGTACTAGTTTATCTCCTTCAGTCCCATAGGATTTGATTGTAACATGCTTGATGCTGTAACATTCTCATTCCTCCTTGCTAAAGTTCTTGCAGTGAGGAGGAATGAGTAGTTTGAGACCCTTCTTCAAGAAATTGGTGAGACCTCTGGTGATCAGACATCTATGACTTATTCTGTAGCCAGTTTATAAATATTATTATGGGAAACCCCCTTTAACATTTCCTGCACTTTCCTGGAACAATAGGCAGCAATGCTGGGAAGTGCAGTAACTCACAGTACTGGAGACACTGACAATGCAAAGTGGTCGCTTCATTGGGGATTTTCCAGCCTAAAAATATTGATAAGCTTTTCTAAGGGTAGATCATTAATCACTAACATTCAGCATCTGATACACAGAGAATGGAGCAGGAAGCAGACAGCTCTGTTCTCTGCATAGTGGTCAGATCAGATATTACAGATCAGCTTCCAGTCATTTAAACCTAAGCTGCAGTGACCCAGTTCTGCCACCACACTAAGGACAGGACTGTCTGCTTCCTGCTACATTCTCCATTTAATAGTTGCTGCGAACCGCTATTTGATGGGGTTACAGGTGTCAGCCCTTCACAAATTTGATATAGGTGATTAATGTTAGGTTTACATCTGCGCTTGGGTTTCTGTTCTTTGGGTCCGCTTGCTTAAAATTAAACCCAATCCGCTTTAAAAGCTGTTACCCACATAAACCCATGCACCCAACAGGCTATAATGGGGTCCGTCGGGTTTCCAACCTAAGGGCCCCTTCACACAGCGTAAGCATGCCGCTCATTTAGACACGTATACACGTGTCCAAGCGCGGCGCTTCAAAACAGAGCCCATTGATTTCAATGGGAAGCGCGCGTATATGCCAATATACGCGCACCTCCCATTGAAATCAATGGGCTCTGTTCTGAAGCACCGCGCTCGGACACGTGTATACGTGTCTAAATGAGCGGCGCGCTTATGCCGTGTGAAGGGACTCTAAAAATGTAGAGGGAAAAGTCCTGCTTGCCTGAAAAATTCCATTCATTTTGGGTTGTTTTTCATTGTATCTGTTAGAGTTCCTATTGCCTGACAACTAAAACCAAAACCTAACTGGCCATTATTGTCTGCAGTAAGTTGTCAACCCCTGTGAGTAACCGTACTATCAAGGTTCACAATAGCCATGCATATTAATGTTAAGTATATTTTTCTACCATTGGTCATGGCTGGTGCAATGGTATAGCAATAATTCCGAAAATGGTGCAGTAATAAAATTGTCACGATTTACAACTAATCAGCCATATCCCATCCTCGTGGCACTGTGAAAGTAGACATAAGGTATGACCCATGCCATGTATCTCCCTCTCCCTATTGAAAGACCCGTGCATGCTTGGCTTGGTTTTTGGGGAGGTTGAGGAACATAGCAGCTCTCACGTGTCTGCCCGAATGTCTCAGATGTAAGGACCGCTACATTTCTGAATTGTCTGATTTCGTTTTACGTTTTTTCACATAGTGACCTAATTTTGCACAGAAAAAATAGCATAAAGTGATTTACTGCTTCCTGTTAATATCTACTTCACAACAATTTAGTTCATTAACATCTGCGATTTTCCTGTGAATGGCTCGCTCTCACAAGGATCTACCTTGGAGCCTCAGGTGCTATATGAATCATTGCTGACATCATTGCTGACGTCAATCCCATCTTGTACAGAACGTCCTCAATGTATTCAGTGCCTGTAGTATGTATCAGTCATTGCACAGATTAGTCTTCATTAGATAAGATCAGAAAGGATAGGTGGGACACAGAAGAACGTCAACAGCTCTTCTTCCATGACCAGAGATGGACTTCCCGTCCTGGAACCTGAAGACAACATTTCATAAAATCACACTTTATTAGCTGCAGCCGCTGAGTCTTCTCAATGATGTCTGTGAACTCTAGGGTCCCCCTTCCTCGCGTCAGTCCCCTCATCCTTCCAAACACCTACTGTTGATTGACAGCTTTCTCCCTATGCACAGTAAAGGGCAGAAAGCTGTCAATCAGCTGCATGAGCTCGTAAATACAAGAACCTGAGGCTTGGCTTGGTGCACTTAAGGAAGTGATTTTATGCAATCTGCTACAAGATATCTTAAAAAAACTAAAAACTTGCAAGTCTTCAGTAGGTGATAACTTTTTTAATGGCTAACTCATAATGATGACAGAATATGAAGTTTTGAAGCTTCCTCTGGCTTCTTCTTCAGATATATGTAAAAACACTTTCAGCAGGCTGCATATTTATGTATAACTGGACACAGGGAGTCAATGACAACGTGCTATAACTATGGAGTCTGCCACTACTTTATGCTGCTCTGGAATGGGTGGCATAAACCTGCTTAAGGATTCACTTTAAATGTCTTGATCTCACTGCTTCACCCTCCAAAACCAATGAGAACTTTGTAAGATCAGCACTAGAGATGATCGAGTAGTACTCGATCGAGTAGGTGTTCGATCGAATGCTACGGTATTCGAAATACTCGTACTTGATCGAACACTACTAGCTGTTCGAAGTTTAAGGTTCGATGCAGAACCAGCGTTGATTGGCAGAATGCTATACATTCTGCCAATCAACGCTGGTTCTTCTCTTACCTTTAGAAGTCTTCTCCGTGCAGCGTCCCCGCGGTGTCTTCCGGCTGGAATTCAGTCTGCCTAGGCAGAGCCGACTGCGCATGCGCGGGCATGCCCGCACATGCGCAGTCGGCTCTGCTCAGGCGTCGGGCTGGGCAGAGCTGACAGCGCATGCGCAGTCGGCTCTGCCTAGGCCCCGATGCCTATGCAGAGTGAATTCCAGCCGGAAGACGCCGCAGGGGCGCTGCGCCGGGAGAAGACTTCAAGCAGAATCCAGCCCGACCGTCACTCGTGGACTTGATAGGTATAATTTTATCGAATTTTGCATACCCCTGAAACGAGCATTTCCCCCCATAGACTATAATGGGGTTCGAAATCCGTTCGAACAGTGTGCGGCTGTTCAAATCGGATTTCGAACCTCGGATATTTTAGTGTTCGCTTATCTCTAATCAGCACCACAAAGGTTTTTTTTTTTTTTTTCTTATGCCTTAGCACTAACCACCAGGAACCATCAGATCCTGAACATCTTCAAGTGTGCCCTGAAAATTTATCCTTTACATGTAAAGACTCCTTTATGTGGGGCAACGATCGGCCTATTATTGAGAACGTTGGAATTCTCAGTCCCAATAATTGGTAAATGTAGATACGCCGACCCAACTAACAGCCCAAACGCTCTATTGTCAGGTGATCTGATCATTATTGTAGGCACAAAATTCACAACTGTCGGGCAGCACATTGGCGCATGTGGTGACAGCGGAGTGCCAACATAATGGCATCAAATGCAAACTGTATGGGGATGAACGATTTATTCACCACCATGTAAGATAAAGATGGAGATGAATGTTACTGATGAATATCCATTCCCAATCATTGCTGGGTCAATACATTGGCTTCAGTGTATTACAAAATATCTTCATTCCCCATAAGGTTTTTTTTCGGGAGCTACACATCCTAGTATAACTTCTCTTGAAAACCACATCATGTTTCTTTTCCGTGAGGTTTTCCAATTGTGTTATTTCACATTGCAATAATTGTGAAATAAAGCCACAAAAATGTGATGAATAAACCATACATTTCTTCAAGCAAATTGTGGCTTTTTTTCGCACAAAGCATCTTATTGCAGAAGTCACAGATTTCGAGTACAATGCAATGTAATGAGATTTCACAGAACGGCATTCATAAGTAGTATAGAAGATCGGCAGAGGATAGTAGACATGATGTGATTTTCAGTATTTGCCATATCATTTCCCAACATGGCTTTGGTGTTTGGACACTTCAAGCTGGCCTCCTCGAATTCTTCTTACATGTATTATTTAACGAATAAAAAGAAATCTCATTGCCAGGAAGAAAGGAATTGGTGACATCATCTTAGATGTATTCCAGGCCCATTCAATTACTTTTCCTAGCAGCTTAGATTTCCATTTGCAATGACTCGTGACTAGTGAGAACACTGTCTCGGCTCTGAACACTGAAATTGTGATATTACCTGAAATCCAGCTGTGATATGTGTGTGTCCCCCTGCATTGGTACTCACTGAGTACTATGTGCCCTCTTATTGGGGTATGTCAGGTCTTTTGCCCTACAATACTACCCCAGGATTTGGTAGGGCACTTACAGCTCTGCACAAACGTTTGTAGATTGATTTAGGTGAAAAATAACTTTTTTGCAATATACAACTTAGCTGGCAAGAGCATCGGGACGTTCACATTCTTGGCACATACATCAGGTCTGGTCTACTCCACCCGCCAAGTCATGATTGATAACACTTGCTTGTCCAGACATCAGCACTAAAATCTTACGCTTGCACCGATCATTTGTGGGTTATATGTTGGGGGGACATGTGCCCTGGCCCCCTTCCCTACACTGCTGACACTGTCATCCAAGGCAGGAATCGGGCAGCTGCCGAGGCAAACATAAGGTACGTGTGGACTGGAAAAGACTATAATAGTTTGGTATAGCAAAATAACCTGATAGACTCTGTTTAAAGGGACTCTCATGAAGACAACCCCTACTGGATCAGGGATAGGGAACCTTTGGCTCTCCAGCCGCTGTGAAACTACAACTCCCAGCATGCTCCATTCACTTCCATGGGAGTTGCAAGAACAGCAGAGCAAGTGTGCATGCTGGGAGTTGTAGTTTTGCAACAGCTGGAGAGCCGTAGCTTCCCTATCCCTTCACTAGATCATATAGACATCATAGAGGGGGGCTCGTCCATTCAGATCCCCCCTCTAAAAGCCAAACCAAATGCAATTCTTTGCAACCATTTTGGATAAGAAGTCACCAGACAGTGTACTTGTGGCCATAGTAGTTTAGTGTCACACAAGGGTTTACATGTCATATAGCTAATCTACCTTACCATAAGGCATGATCCTGGAGAAAGTAAAAGGCCACCTTTACGAGGTTACACATTATGTGCAAGATTACATCTTTCCAGAAAGTCTTCCAGGCTCCTTTACAGATCATTTCATGAGTCACCCAGCGCGACATCCTGTGGTAGAGCGTTCAATATTCTTCTCACTATTCTAACACTTTCCTTAAAACTGTTCCCCTCATGGGCACCTAGCCCAGTCTGGAGTATACCCTGATCCTTTTTTCGCAGCATGCAGATAAGATTTTCTTTAAGGGTCATATACTTTGCTGCGGCTGTATAAGCTGTGGATTTTCTACTCTAAATTCCATAGTGGAAAATCTATAGGGTGTCCGTCCCAGGTCGGCATACCCTAAATATATAATAATGCAATGCAGATCGTTGACGACTGTCTCGCTTGTCCTAAGAACATTAATCTAGATTAAATTTTCAACTCAGAATCTGACTGTAAATTGCTATTTACACTTGCTGAGCTGGTAGCAATTTGGGGTCAGGATTGTCACCGTCATGTGGCAAATCTCTGGTGGACCTAGGCTGTATCCCAATTTTTGGTCCAGATTTTCTGCCCTTTTGGGATATGTTCACATTGTAATTTGGCGCTGATTTTTGAGGCGGATTTCACTGACCTGCCTGACCTTGCTGTGGCTTCATGGCTTATTCAACCTGCTACATGAGACTCTGCTGATAAGGCCCATTCATCTGAGCCTTATCTGAAGGTTGGAGGGACATAATGTGGAGAGGAAGTTAGGGCTAGTTGACACGGAGCTTCGCGTGAACACATTCCGTCGCGGCTGCAGCGTCGGATGCCGGTGCAGTTCACCAGCATCCCGTTGCGGCTTTTAGCTCTGGATTAGGCCCAAATGAATGGGTCTAGTCTGGAGGGAAGTGTCGCGAGGCGGAATCAGCCGTGGAATCCGCCTGAAGAAAGGGCAGCTCGCTTCTTTTTTTGCGCAAGCGGGAACAAACCGCTAGCGCAAAAAAGAACGCTAACGGTCTACATAGACCTCTATTGTGAGGGGTCGGATTTTGAGGTAGATTCGGCCTCAAAATCCGCCCTGTGTGAACTAGCCCTTAAAGTTCACCTCAAATGCCTCTTCACTTTCTACTGTGTGAACTTCCTACGAGCTCCACTTGAAGATATTAGTAAGGCTAGGTTCACATCTTCGTTCGGTTTCCATTCGAAGATTCCATCCCCCATTCCGCTTGAAAAATGCGGAGAATAGAGTCCTGCAAATAGGACTTTTCTGTCTGCATTTTTCGGGCGTAAACAAGGCAGAAACCTGGCAGACCCTATTATAGTCTATGGAGTTCATGGGTTTCCGCGCGTAACCGCTTTTCAAGCAGATTGGGTTTCCGTTTTTCGTATCCCTGAGCTGCCCTGAAGAACAGAAACCCGAACATTAGTGTGAACCTAGTGCAAGTTAGCCGCGCAGTACCTTTTTCTACATTGCTGTATTAATATTGGCATGACCATTCAATCACATACAGTTCCATTATTTTCGGCAGTACACAAAGGAGATCATGTCTGCGTTACTTGTAACATCCCCCCCCCACCACCACCTTCCTACCGTCCTCCTTTTGTGTACCAATACTTTATGTAATATAGTACTGAGTCATTGTTATCTAGATACACAATATCCGTATTCTCACCCATATCCACGGTAGATCTCATTGCCTCTCAGCGCCGCGGACGGGTGATACATTTGCTTACACACTGTGTGTTTAGTCACTTTAACAGGAAGTGATATCATAGTTCGAATATGTTTCATATTTATTTATTTTTTGATGTTTTTTGGAAAGTCTAAGCCTGTATAGACAGTCTGCGCCAAATGCTAATTAAAAAGGGTCTCGTAGATGTCTAAATGTAAAAAAAAAAGTCACATTTCTGTAGAAATGTTCAGGTACGGTCAAGTGAGCAATAGAGTGACTAATACAGTACGGTAAATACAACTGTACCAGGTCCAAGTATGCTAAAGTTCACTAGTATAGTAATAATGTTATAATATACAGAATTATTGCTCAAGAATATCATTCAGAGATGGGAAAAAGGAACCTGTATGTTGTGTGTATTGCAAATGTCATGGCAAAATGTAGATTCCTGGGGCTTCTATAGTAGTTGTGATCATAGTGCCCCATAATAGTTCCAGTGACCATACAATATACTATACATTACTGCCTATTCCTATGCTACCTGTGTCCTCTATGAGCCAAAAGTTACATGCAGGTAGCCAGTCTGCTTGTTTGTTACTTACCCTACGTTTGCCAAATGGCTCGGGAGACGTCTTAATAGATCATATCGCGGTATCTTGATCAACGTAAGGTCATCAAGGTGAAGAGGCAGAATCACAGAGACCTCCTATCTAAAGCCATGTTCAAAATATATTATTTACTAAGGGCCATTAATAAGGCATACTGGTATATATTGATAGCAGAATGAATACAATGTAACTAAAGTCTTGTGGGCCCCCGATGCAATCTTTTGTCCGGGGCCCCCGACCTCATCCTTACAGCAAATTCTTGATAGTGATAGTTACGGGTGCTAAGGAGTTTAATCCATCTTCATGTGTTTAAGGAAATCTGTGGGTTTCCTTGGTTTATGGGTCAGATGGAAACTGCAATCTCAATACTAATGCCAGTGGTTATGGGCCCCGGTGCGACTGCACCTTCTGCACCCCCTGAAGTTACACGCCTGACTATATCACAGGGTGAGCAGAGGATACAGAGCCCGACATACTTTATATGATGTATATGTTCTTTATGCGTATCCTCCATTTATCTCATGTGACCATATTCAATACTTAATGAACTTCTATCATTCTCTTCCACAGAAATATCCCATCCATACATCTTCTGGACCTTTTATCCCAACGATAAATGCAATAACTTCAAGCCAAGACCTTAACTGGATGGTTCAACCAAGTGTTCGACCGTTGTCCTTGCCACCCTACCATAGTCCACGTCATGGTGTCATTAGAAGTATGGGGGGAGCTTTAAGCATGGGACGAAGAAGACAAGGCGACCATGTACGTACTATAATCAATCATGTATACTTTAATTCTACTTTATTATGTTTATTGGCCTTTTTGAACCGCTCATATCCAGCACTGAACTCCATTGTTATAGTGTACAGATAGTCTAAGAAAACATCAGATTGATCAAACCGCATCATACACTTTGATAAATCTTGTGCAGATTAAATCTGTGTAGTCTAAGGCCTGGTTTACATCTGTGTTCAGTATTTCATTCGGGAAGTCCACTTAGGGACCCCCTGACCGGAATACCAAACGCATTAAAAAGTGATGCAATGAAAGCACACAGACCCTATAGATTATAATGGGGTCCATGTGTTTTCCACACGGTGTCCGCACGAATCATGCACTTCAAGCACTACTTTTCTCTCCGCATGATTCGTGCGGACACCGTGCAGAAAATATACGGACCCCATTATAGTCTATGGGGTCCATGTGCTTTCATTGCTTTTTAATGTGTTCGGTCTTCCATTTGGTGGTCCACAAGTGGACTCCCCGAACGGAATACCGAACGCAGATGTGAACCAGGCCTCCATTTAAAGTTTAGGCACTCCTAGTAAATCTGCCCCATAGACCATTTGTACAGTGCAATGCTTATGGGTACACTAAGTACTTGAAGGGTTAAAAACTATGGTTTGCCTAAAATCAAACTAAGTACACATGTGACGGAAACGGTTGACGGGCGACTCATAGACCTGTGGCATGACTCAGAAGGAAAAGGAGCTGGGAAATGGGTGCCAAACCACAGTTTGAAGCGGGATAAGCATTAATGGCTGACTCACAAGGTCACACACACTGCCAATCCTTCTATTCATTAAAAAAAATCAAACATCATCCATTTCAGGGTTCACTAATGCTCCATGACCTATGCACATAGTAAGCACACAGGATGCTCAGGAAATGGGCCATACTTGGCAAATGGATTATGGCATAGTATATTAAGCATTGTTACGGTAGTAGCATTGGCTTTATTTCTTATTATTTGCATTTCTTCTGCACAGTTGTCAGCAGAGGAAGAAGAAAGACGAAGAGTTCGTAGAGAGAGGAATAAGATTGCTGCTGCAAAATGCCGGAACCGACGCAAGGAGCTTACAGATTACTTACAGGCGGTAAGTATACAGAAAGGAGGAGTTTGTCCTGGGATCGCGAAAAGTAAAGAAAAGGACACATTTATTGGGGAGTCACGGGGACTTGTGGCCTTGTGACATTAAGATCACAAATGTTGCAATTGAAGGTGGACGCCATTGCACAGAAATCCTGCAGTTTTGGATATCTGACCATTGTTTTGTAACGGTACCTTCTTGGTTGCACTCGCAACCCATCCACATTCACGATTATGGCCTGAGCTATCTTTGTCTTGAGACTGAAATTAGAGTAGATGTAAGGCTCAGTTCACATCTGCGTTGGAGCCATTCCATTCACCTATCCACATAAAATTTGCAGAGAGAATTGTCTTGCAAGCAGCACTTTTCTCTCCGTATTTTTTGTACGGAAACTACATGCACCCCATTATAGTCTATGGGGTCCACGGTTTCCTTAGGTAACCGCTTTTTTATGCGGATAGGTTTCCATTCGGGGGGTCGCCAAGCGGATTCTGCAAACGCAGATGTAAACCGGGCCTAAGTTAAAGGGGTATTCCCACGTCGCATACTCACCAGTCTTCGTTGCTGTAAAATCTTCTGTCTTCCTGGTTTTTTCCGTCATTGGTGGGCGGGGTTACATATGCAAAGACAGCGGCGAGATGCCGCTGGCCCTGTGTGCACGCTCATAGATGGTGAGACCAGTCTAGCCTTCACAATGCCAATACAGAGCCGGTATCCGCTGTAATAGAGAGGCGGATGCCGGGGAGTGTAGACGCCGGCACAGATGCCTGCAACATTGCTATGCTTCTGCCCTGCATGAAGCCAGCAGCGGCAGGAGCGATGCTGCTATTCCGCTCCTCCGCCCCCCCCCCCCCCCCCCCCCCCCGGAATAGCAGCATCGCTCCTGCCACTGCTGGCTTCATGCCCCCTCCAGGCTCGCTCCCGTGCACTTAGCCCCTCCTCCCACCCCCCTCAGAGCAGCAGATACATCACTTGACTTATAGTATAAGATAAGTTAACGGATGTGTCAAAAAAAAAATGAATAAAGTAAGATAGTGGACAAACAAAGCAGTTTTGCTGAAGCAATGTATTTAGGAAAAGTCTTACATTCACATTAACAAGCAGTATAGATAGGATCCTTGTGATGGGACAACCCCTTTAAAATAGGTGAAATATGATGGAAGGCTATAAGCATGCCAATTTTTTTTCTTATGATTTTAGGAGACGGACAAACTCGAAGAAGAGAAGTCAACCTTGCAAAAAGAGATTGCTGAACTGCAGAAGCAAAAAGACAAGCTAGAACTAATCCTTGATGCTCACCAGCCCATCTGCAAGGTGCCCCGAGACCACCAACCTGCCCAGCCGGCAGACTCTTATAAGAGCCTCAAGAAAGAGTCACAAGAAGAAGTAGCAAGAGGTCCCAAAGTGAAGCTCCCCAGAATCGAGCTCAGCAGCACGGTCCTCGAACCTGAAGCTCTTCACACCCCGACGTTGATGAAAACCCCGTCCATCACACCCTTTACACCAAATCTGGTCTTCACCTATCCTGGCACCCAGGAGTCCTGTTCCACCGCCCACCGCAGGCTCAGTAGTAGCAGCAGTAGCGCTGATGACCAGAGTCCGAGCTCTCTCAGCTCATCCACTATATTGACTCTTTAAAGACATTTTCAATAGGATTTTTTTTATATATATGAGTGTTACACTATGTCTAAAAAAAATTTATAGCTGACTTTTGCCAGTATGAATATTGTTCTTATATAGGATCTAATTCACTCAAAGTAAGGCATGATATTACGTTCCCTTAAAAGGGTTTCCTATGCTTCCTTTAAGGGATCGGTTAGATGCGTGACCTCTTGTTACATGGTCACAAGTTTATTCAGTAATAGAGCTATATTAGACCGCGGGGTCACAGATAAGGGCAGAGCCATCATTTAACTGCATGATCACTGTAGTAAAGTTACTAGAACGTAAGCGGCAGAGCCGGCATTAGTTTTTGTAGTTGTGGGTCATGTGTAAAAGTAACAGGAGAGCTGGACTACTCTGTGTTAAAGTATATTTTTATATGGTTATGCTCAGGGTGGCATAGGTACATTTTGATAATGTACATTTATGAGTATTGTTTTCATGTTTTTGACTTACTGTGCACTTTTAACTCACAAGATCTACATTTATTACTGTATGAAATAGATAATATATATTAAATATAACACTGTTACGTTTGTGTAAAATGTGTGTGACCATTTTTTAGGATATTTCATACTATACCATAATATCATTGTAAAAAACTTACTACATATAGGAATGCTCAGTGGGAACCAACATGTTTGCTCTACCTTTGTAGGCATGGTAGGGATGGGCTCCTGCTACAGCCAGTTGCTTTACAGCCTGTGAAATTTGTGATCTAAGGTTTGAGGAGGAAATGACTCATCTTCAACAAAGTTTTGATTGTGATATATAATAGGATCGGATCACCGGTGATGGCTATTGCTTCAATGAATCATACACTTGTACCCAAAGAACAAGATCAGAATGAAACTTCTGTCTCTGGAATATAGAAGAATTTTTTCCATTTACAGGTCACAAGCAGAAAAAAATTAAATACAAAGTAGTTAATAACACAACTGAGTGCCGATGGGGCCATGGTCTTGCAAAGGCCCGGGCAGTACAGTTAGTAGTGCCATCAAAGGTCTGGGCAAAATGTAAAGACAAGGGCCCGGCTTTAACAGACTGTTGACCCATAGAGACCAAGGATTGTGCCCCATTATTCATGTAATACTCATGTCTTGTAAGGTGCTGTGGGACAGCTGGGTCCCCATTGATTCTGAGAACAGGGGTCTTGATGGAAAATGATATCACAGTCACTCTCCAGAAGGAAATCGTCTCGTTCTCTCTATGATCTTCCCTTTTCCTTAGGATTAGTGGTTACCCCCAGTAGTCACAACTCATAATCTGGGCTTGGTATGACGTATCCTGTGGTTAGATCATAAAACAGTGGTTTGTTATGTTGTGTTTTTGCGATATACTCACTTACACACAATATATTAACTAATGCACTAAGGAGGAGTTGCCGGAATTACATGAAACTATGCAATGATGATATATGTAAGTGATAACAATATTACAATGAATGGATAAGTTTATATATTTAGAAGGTTTCCATATGATATCCTGACCCACATATGTTGCGCTGGGCCTGTAGATCCTATACACTCATAGGTTGCCGCAGCCGATGTCCCAGCTTGGCCCATAAATGCTCAAATGGTGATAAATCTGGCAGGCAAGGAAGTGTTGCAATCTGCCATTGGGAAACTTGCTTTGTGGGGTCAAACATCATCTTACTGAAAAATAACAGGCTCAAACTAGCATACAGGGGAGCGGGTGAATCCCCCCGGTGGGTCCCTGAACAGGGGTGGGCCCCCAGCCCCTCACCCCCTACATGAGGGCTGCATGACTCACTGTACACTCACTTCCCTACATACAGATAGGCAGAATACACAATGTCAGCCAGACTAGGAGTCCGTGTACTTTACTAGTTTATTTCACAAACGATCCATTTTATTACTATATAGACAATGAGATAAGATCTAGGCATGGAGCCATATAGACCAGTAATTCCCCTCCCCGGTCCCTCCTTGTTACCATTACTGCAGGGGCCCCAAACAAAAATTATCTTGCTGATGTATGAGCAGGTTTTCCTGGCTCAGGGGGCTAAGAGGACCCAAGTTTAAGGCAGAAGAGTGTCTACTGAGAGGGCTTCCAGGGCAGACTCAGCCTAGGGCAAGGACTAGACAGCAAGCTACTATTAAATCAGTGTTAAGACCTTGCAAATAGGTGTCAGGTAATAGTTGTATCTACAGTAGTTGTACAGTGGGCCACCAAAAGGAATTTTACTGGTGATATATGGGTACCCCAGACTGACACTGGATGGAAGCCTTGCCATGACAGATAGTGTGACAGGGTATCCTGTAGATTAATGGTGATTACAGAGCCCAAACCACTACTGATCATAATATGATATCAAATGAGAATACCTCCTGTAGGCGTATTTACATAGACAGATAGGTTGATGCCGTCTACCTGTGACATTCAACCATTGGTCACTTGCAGCAATCCATCGACTTACTATTGAAACTCTATCCAGCTACGTAAAAGACTTAGAATGTGATGGGAAACATCCAGCCACTGATAGTCCATCTTGGGGTAGCCATGATATTCCTTACTAGATCCTGTTGCTTATAGTGCCAACATATTCCACAGCTCTGTACAGAGATTGTCACTATTTATAGCCATCCCACAATCTGATTTCCAAATCTGACACTTGCACAAGGACCAATAAACCTATCATATATACCTAAAATACATTAAATGCAACAACACCTAGGGGTAAGTGAATGCAGCCGTAGTCTTAGCCTGACTAGAGGTCTGAACAGATTTGTCTATGCTACTTATTGCATATTATTATTATTTAAAGAACATAATATTAAAGCCTGGGATGAGGGAGAAAAGATAAATTTTGCACCATACGGAGACCTCAGAATGCAGTATGGCTCTCGCCAGCCTTGGATGCTTGGATGGTTGGATCTCCTGTCCCATGACCAGTTGATAGCCAAGGTGTAGCAGTAGGACCCCAGAGGTTTCCTGAGACCTCCACCCTAATATTGGCCTCTACCTTATCCCATGCACCTTACCCCTTCTACCCTCTTGCTTTTCATATTCGCACGCGCGCGCGCACGCACACACACACACACACACACACACTTCTTTTTTCTTTGATTCTTGCGCAGGGTTAAGTTTATAGGGTTCCATTGATCACACTGTGGTTCTCATTCTGTTGTTGCGGCCATTGTACGGCTACTTGTATCTTGTCCCTAGAGCTTTGTCCCTCATGCGCATATCAATAAAATTTGATTGAACCATAAAGAACAGAATATTAGACAAGGAGAACCTGAACAGACCTGTTACACGGCTAATGAATTGTGGCTGTATTTATTTATGGAGTAAACAGACTGCTAAACAGGGCAGACGCATGAATATAACGCATGAGATCACCGCTGATCTCTAAAGAGCTTTACTGAGCTCGAAAAAGCACAGGAGGCTTTATCCAAGGATTACCGAAAGTGAATAGAAACAGTGCATGGGAAATGGGGGGTTGTGCACGCTCGTGTCACTGCAGATTACTGGCAGAGCATCATTGGCATGATGTCATAAGATCTTTACAGTGCCCTCCCCAGCTAATGGGATCAGGACAAAGAACGTACTTTCTGATGAAAAGCTGCCCGCTGCCACACAGGCCACCGTATACATCCAGAACATTTCCTGATCTATTATGGGGTGCTGTTAGCAATAACAGGGCACAAATTGAAACCCTAGGACAAATCCAAAAGGACCACAGATGTGCACTGGTCAGCCACATTCCCTGACTTCAAGGCAAGTCACTATAAAGTGCAAGCTACAATGTCCTCATAACAATACCAACTAGCACCTCGTAACAATTCCAGCCACCGAGTACTTAGAACCATACCAACCACCGAGCCACTATGTAGTGCCAACTGCAGAGACCCCATATATTCCCAACTGTAAAGTATATGTGGATTGTTATCCCCATGAAGTGTGGCCATCTTGACCACTACGCCTTAGCAGTTCCTCCCATGCAATACTGGTGGCATTCAGTTATATGGTGTAGTCGGACCCAAGAAACCACCAGATACTCTTTAGTTACCCAAATCAAGACGTTGCTTGACTGTAGTTAACAAGCAGAGGTAGAAACATGGAGGATATGGAAGACCTATCAGTATGGGAATACATACAGTGTCACAGCAACACTGCCAGCTGTCCTCATGGACTAGGCCTCAAACTTCTACGTCATGGTGGCCGCATCCCGGTAACACACAGACCCAACTGTCCCAGTTGGACTCCATGCGCAAAATCCCTAGTAGGCGCAAAGGCTGTGCTGTGTATACAACACATCAGGGCCATTTTAACAGAATAGGGGGCCACTACCATAGGACTCGATATGGATGCACTGTGTGCTCTATGGTTAAGGCAGCCCTGCAAAGCATGTTCACCCCAGCATAACCTAACATCATGCTGCAGCCATCATAGGGTCGTACACAAGAAGCCCCTCTAGAACTCCCCAGGGGCCACCATGTTTCGTCCTCACTTGCAGTATCTGTATGAAAGCACAATACAGTAAACCACGGTCAGGACAAACAATAGTTCACAGTCCATCTGAGATAAATGACAGCAAAATGTACAATATAGCAGAATATACACCGTTCCTGAAGAGATGGCGACCAGTCTGGGTCAGGACCTCCATTGTACAGCTCCCACCTAAGGCGGCCATCTAAGGAGGTTAACCATTTCACATCCCTAGTCGTGCCACATATCACACATACACTTCTACCCATAAAATCTTTATTGCTAACCACAAAGACTTCATATCATGTAAATCACAGAGACTCAAACAACGTCGTCCATAAACCCATCAGACAGTTATGGCCGCAAGTCCATAATGCCGGACTTTTACCCCACTGTACATAGGCAGAGCAATGCAGAGAATTTTAACCCACAGCATGCCACGTCCTTGGTGTTTGTGTGAATGGTTAGAAAGAGAGTGCTACAAAATCATATGTAATAATGTCAGACTTTCCAGATGGGGTAAATCTATTAAGACTGGCAATCCTTACACCAGTCTTATATGACTCCTTGCCTAGCACACAACTCGCCAGAATTACTAAGAGGCACTGGTCAGTAGGTGTGCCTGGTCGCAGATCTACGCCTGTTAGGAATTGGTGAAGACATGAGGTATAATTCATGCCGGTTTTCTGGTATTATAGTAAATCTGGTGTTCTGGGGCGTCCCTGTACTGGCCCCCTAGATTCCTGCTTCACTCTGCCCGCTGTCTGAAATTGGCGAGCGGGGCAGAGGCCGAGATGTGCCACAGTGCACCAAGTTGAGACACTTTTATTGCCACTCTTCATGCGCATTCACTTTAAGAAATGCGGCCTTATATCTTTAGATTCAGGTGACTAGTTTTGGAAATAAAGCATCATGACACAATAAACCTCAGCGTGCCCTGGCAGTACTGCAGTATTATTGCCCTACTGACTCCATTAGGAAAAAAAATAGGGAAATATCATAGAGAAAGTGTATGCAAGTGCGCACCTGCAGAAGATAATCTTTTTGTGTGATCATCGTCACCCCACGTGAACCTGACCTCATATCTTTCTGCAAAACATAATGATTTCTGGCCACAAGGTGGCATTGTTCTGCTAATAAAGCCTAATGTTTGTCTGTGCAGAGAAATTAATATTACACTTACAAAAAAATTACACAAAATAATATTTTAATGAAAAAAATACATCACTGTAGGATGTGCCCAATGTTCTGCAATAATAATGGGTATAAATCCTAGACAGTACATAGATACAATCTATGTACCATGGACTGAAAAACACTGTCAAAGCTAGATTTATCAAGAGGCTCTTGTCCATGTGGCTAATTGGAGATTTAGACTTAGGAACTGGAAGGAGAAGGAGAAGAAGAAGAAGAAGCAAAGAATAAAATAAATATATATATATATATATATATATATATATATATATATATATACAGTATATATATATATATATATATACAGTATATATATATATACAGTATATATATATATACAGTATATATATATATATATATACAGTATATATATATATATATATACAGTATATATATATATATACAGTATATATATATATATATATATATATATATATACAGTATATATATATATATATATATATATATATATATATATATACAGTATATATATATATATATATATATATATCCTATCCTACTAATAAAGTTTGTGCGTTTGGATGTTTGTGTATTTGGATGTTTGTTCCTCAATCACGGCCAAACGGTGGCTCGCATTTGGCTGAGATTTGGCAGATACCTAGCTGTTCCCTAGGAAGGAAACATAGGCTACTTTTCATCTGGCTCCATCCCCCGAAAGCACGCCTGGTACCGGCCAAAGTCTGTCCCCGGGTCCGCTGCAGGACCTGGGATGATGTCATGCACGCTCTGTCCCCTGTGCTGTGATAGGTGCGTGCCGGTGTAGGGGCGTCCCGATGGCCGAGCTGCCCTCCACCATGCGTTAGCTGGCTTCAGTGGTCGTGGCCACCGGAGAGAGAGAGGAGAAAGGCATGCAAGGCTGCGTTCGGCCCTGAGCCAGGCAGGACGTGATGGAAGTATTTGGGGGGCCCACATGGCAAAAAAGGCACGCCAAAACAGGTTTGTGCGGCCTGGGGGAACAACAGTGCCGCTCCAAGGCTTTGGGAGACAATACGGGGTCGGCGTCCAGGTCGCGTGTTGGGAAGAGGAGGAGACCGGGGACATGGCGGCCACAGGGCAATGGGGGGAGGGCCGGAGTCCACGCTGAAAGGGCAGTGTGCTACAATAATGCACACAGTGATGTCATAGTACAGGGATAATGCACACAGCAATGTCATGTTTCGATGATAGGGCACAGTGATGTCACAGTGCAAGGATAGGGCACAGTGATGTCACAGTACAAGGATAGGGCATGCAGTGATGTCATAGTACAAGGATAGGGCACAGTGATGTCATAGTACAAGAACAAGGCACAGTGATGTCATAGTACAAGGACAGAGCACAGTGATGTCATAGTACAAGGATAGGGCATGCAGTGATGTCATAGTACAAGGATAGGGCACAGTGATGTCACAGTACAGGGATAATGCACACAGCAATGTCATGTTTCGAGGATAGGGCACAGTGATGTCATAGTACAAGGATAGGGCACAGTGATGTCATCGTACAAGGACAGGGCACAGTGATGTCATAGTACAAGGATAGGGCACAGTGATGTCATCGTACAAGGAAAGGGCACAGTGATGCCATAGTACAAGGATAGGGCACAGCGATGTCACAGTACAAGGACAGGGCATGCAGTGATGTTGCAGCTGCCACAGCCTCTTCCTAACTCTCTTGGCCCCTTCACCAGTTGGGCTGTCTATTAAGACTGGTGTACCATATGCTAGTCTTAATATAGTTGCCCCATTATGTAAAACTTTTGTCAACCTGCTTTTCTACACTGTCAAACAGTGGAACAGTGCCAATCCAGTTTCAAGCCTCACTGGTTGCCAGGTACGTACCGCCTGGCAGTTACACTCTTATACTGGGGGTCTCCGGTTACTCCAATATTCAGGTAATATCTGAGCTGGCACATTGCCGGCAGAAAAGGGGCAGCGTTTGAAAGGAACAGGGTCAATAAGAGATCCATGGACAGTGCTTCTGTATGTCTGGTGAAGCAGAGGACTACTACTATACAAGTACCTTCCTGGCCATCTTTACTTATTAAAAATCTGTTGGAGTAAGATGTAAGAATGTGCTAAAACTTGCCCAACTTGTGAGAAATTTGGCACATCTTTTGTCGGTCTCTGGTTGGCCCTTCCCCTCATGTTAAGCCTCATCCACTTTATAGAAACAGAATATGACTGGTGCAAAGATCTGCAACTTTTGACACCAGAAAACTCAAAGGCATAAATACATTCCCCTTCTGAAATCTTATTTTGTCTAAACTCCCCCCATTTTCCCGCTATCACAAACAGTCAAATCTACAAATTGTAAGCAGATTATTGACCACAGTATTTCTGTTGAGTAAAGTGACAACAGGGCAAGTTCTTGCTGCCTCCTTGTATCCAGTGTCAGTGCAAGATCTGAAGACTAGGAGACATGGAGATCTTGCAAATATCTTGGAATCTCACAAGAGTATCCAGTATGACATTCATTGGTTAGTGTCAGAATGTCTTAGACTAGGTTCACATCCGCACCATAAGATCTGTCAGGGCCTCAGACAGCCAATGGAATCTGTCGGTCATTCTATGGATCCGTTCCAGTTTTCTGTTGTTATGATGGAATGAACACTACAAATGTGAATCCAGATACGCACCCCTTTGGAAGTGGGCAAAAGGAAATGGCCAATTGTCAATTGTGCGTACAATGCATGGGTTAATGTAGTATGACTAGGATGACAACACACACTTTTGGGTGGACCTGCAACCTTTGGGATGGAGTTTATTGTGACTGATTTGTTGGAATTGTTTCCTAAAATTTGGGATAGTCCTAGTGAATTCTCGACAGCAAGGAACTGTGCTTGACAACCACGATCATCCTCTTAAAAGAGACAGTGTTAGTAGTCTATCAATTCTCTTACATGTGCACAGCTCCCTAACTAACCAATGAATGAATGAAAGAAACATCAGTCTGACATAAAGCATCTGCAGAAGGTGAAGCACCAGATACTACAGGGTTAGGCCTTATTCACACACATGTACTGTCAGTGTTTTCATCAACGTGTTTTGTCCATGGTTGATGAACTTTTTTAAAAAATTTAAAATGCTATGTAAGTTAGCACAGGTGGGAGAACTGGTAGATCAGTGACAATATGGCGCTCATCGTGGCTGGCACCCATTCTTGTCATCCCCACCATAGCACTTTAAATGTCAAGCCCTCATGGAGCAGCTGCGCGGACACTGCCTCCTGCAGGTCACCTGGAGTCTTCTACTGCTGGATAGAGGACAGATCTTCACAGGGTTAACACTAGTACTGTAGTCACTGCGCAGACCTCCAGGTATATTGCAGTATATTGTAAATTACATTGACTCTTATTACACATTGCCTAAGGCAGCCTACAATAGGAGCGCGGCAGTGACAGGCCTGGGAGCCTTTAATAGAAAATCTTCACAACTTGGGATATAAGGTAAAGGTATCCATCCCCAGACCTTCCAATGAAAATTATATAAGCCCCTCTGTCTGTCTTGGTTCAATTGATCCATTCCTCTGGATAGCCCCTTAAAATCTGGATTGGTATGACTGTTTGAGGATATGCTATGTTTTGTGTATATATGTTGGTACTTGTTCATACTTTTACCTTTGTTTTTCATTGTTGATAGAATGTCAGTCAAAATTGACGAGAGAGAGAGAGAGAGAGAGAGAGAGAGAGAGAGAAAGAGAGAAAGAGAGAGATAGAAAGAGAGATACTGTAGATAGAGCAATAGATTAGATAGATAGAATTATTGATTGATAGATAGATCAATAGAATTTAGATAGATAGAATTATTAGATAGATAGGAGATAGATAGATAGATAGATAGATAGATAGATAGATAGATAGATAGATAGATAGATCTAGGGGCCCTAGAAGACGAGACCCACTTCCTGCTACACTGCACCAAATACTCAGCTGTGAGGGCCGTCTACTACCAAAGACTCTCTGCCCACATCCCAGACTTCATACCTGCAGAAGAGAAGAGGAAACTCTACATTCTACTGGAAGAAGAAGAGGCCACTGTGGAGATCGCTGCCCAATACGTGTCCAGCTGTCACCAAATAAGAGGAAGATAAGATAAGATAATCCTTTAATAGTCCCACCTTGGGGAAATTTCAAGATGAGACTCCACGGACTGTTATATTTATCCCAATACAAACGCCCCATCCCCCCCCACACCCCCACCCCACCCATATAGCGGTCACCAACTAAGAGGAAGATGAGACTCCACAGACTGTTATACCCCAAACCAACCGCCCCACCCCACCTCCCCATATAGCGGTCACCAACTAAGAAGAAGACGAGACTCCATGTACTGTTATACCCCAAACCATCACCACCCCCCCATACCCACCACTCACCCACCCGAATCCAACCCCACCACCCACCCACACACACACTCTACTAGCTTTGGCAATGCCAAATATCTATTCGGACGTGCCAATAAAGCTTTTTTGATTTGATAGATACTGTAGATAGAGCGATATATTAGATATATAGATAGATAGATTTGATAGATAGAATTATTGTTTGATAGATCAATAGAATTTAGATAGATAGAATTATTAGATAGATAGGAGATAGATAGATAGATAGATAGATAGATAGATAGATGTAAAGCACAATAGAATTAATGGTGCCCCAATAATTATTAATTAGAGTGATTCCCCCATGTTTTCGGTTTTCTATAGTGATCTACACCATACTGAAAGATGTTTTCTATATGTTTTTCCAGAGGGTCCCGTGTACACAATCAATTGCAATGTGAATATTGATTTCTATATGGCAGTATGCTTAGATCTGGAATACAAGAGTCCTAGTTGCCATGGGTTATGACAAAGTATGTGCCCCAGCTTGGGTTGAATCATATACATACACACAATTCACACCATGTGATATAGGAATTGTTTTAGCATCCAAACACTTGCAAGAGAATTTTTTTAAAAATGGGGTAATACAACTAGTATACAGATAAAGCCGCTGGGCCGGGGTCTTAGAGGTTCCTGGTTTGCTATTAATACATTTGCAGACATGTCTGAAACAATGGCAAAGGAAATGGGTGTAACACTGAGTGCTACGTATGCATACCAGGAGGGAGAACTTATAAAAACCCTTATAAAGCCAGTGGCAAAAAAGTATAGATGTCATTTCCAGAAGGTGCGGCAGAGACAAACAACATACGCTGCAATAAGCACTATAGGACTACCGGGGTATGTCATAGAATAGATTGTACTGTAAGACCACAGCATGTAAATCCCCAAATATATATTTATTTGATCATGTGAAACAGGTGAAGATATTTGATCCACACACGTGTATGTGAGCATACATATGTATTATATACAAGGTGACGTTAGTAATGAAATAAAATTGATATATAAAACAATATAAAGTGGATCAATAAATGATACAACCATATGTTCATTAAATTTGATTAATCATAGGGATTTGCTGCCTGACAACACATAATAGAAGGCCTCTACAAGCACCTACATACCTTACCTTAAAGGGGTGTTGCGAGACATTTTTTTTATTATTATTATATAATACCGCCGCACGTCCTCACCTCCCTCCAGGCCTCTGTTACTAGCAGCGGGAGCGCCATTCTCCTGTATACAGGTTTTCGGACTGATGACACCCGTAACATCCCATTTGTGCCAGGGGGGACTGCCGCAGCTTATCATAAGTCTTGTTGACATCTTCACAAAAGCCAGATCCCTGATGTGAATGGGTCAAGGTTAAGGGGGTAGTGGTCACCTGGCACAAACAGCGGGGGTCTTGAATACAAAGGAACGGACCTGCCGCTGCTGGAGACGGAGGCCAGGGGACAGGAGGGTATTTGTTTGTCATGTTATAGGCCCACTAGCATGAAATAATAAAAAATGTCTCAAACACCCCTTTAATGCCAGCTGAACCGATGATGCTGGGGTAAAGAAGGTTTGGGGGGTATTAAATGCTGCATGCCCGATTCTTGCGGAAGTTGGAGTCGATCACCTACTTCCTCTGGTGTTTTGCATGCAATATACCTAGGGGCTCCAGAACCAGCACTCAGCTTTCTAGTTGTTCCGCCTCATCCCTCCTTACTTTCACCTGTATCATGGAGGTTGGCTTTGCTATGATAATGATTTAGTCTGCCAGCCTCCATGATATAGGTAAGTAAGGGTCCATTCACACGAAGTAAACGCGCGCTCATTTTGGCACAATACACATGTAAAGAATACACGTGTAAAAAAAACCTCCCGTTCACTTCAATGACATTTTTTATACATGTAAAAAACGTGCCAAAAAACGTGACGTGTTTTTTTTACACATGTAAAAAAATGTCATTGAAGTCAATGGGAGGGGTGTTCACACGGAGTAAACAGGCGTGTATTTTGACAAAATACACGTGTAAAAATAAGACTCCCGTTGACTTTAATGACATTTTACACGTGTATTTTGACGTGTTTTTTTACTAAATGTCATTGACGTCAATGGGAGTCTTATTTTTACACATCTATTTTTTTACACGTGTATTTTGCCAAAATACACATGCGTTTACTCCGTGTGAACAGGCGCAGAGTCTTATTTTTACACGTGTATTCTTTACACGTGTATTTTGCCAAAATGAGCGCACGTTTACTCCGTGTGAATGGACCCATACAGTGAACACAGGAGAGGAGGCACAGAGACTCGAGCAATGGGTGCTGGTTCTGATCACATGACCCCATACAAAACACTGGTGAAAGTAAGAGATAATAAAACCCCCTTTAGGCCAAAACCCCACGTTGCAGATACACAGCTTTATTTTGTTACAGATTTTGTTGCAGTTTTTTTGAGCCAAAGCCAGGAGTGGATTGAGCCAAAGAGAGAAGTATAAGAGATTCCTATATCTTTCCCATCCCTTTTGTAGCCATGTCTGGCTTTGGCTATAAAAAATGCAGCAAAAAAAGCCGCGTTTCCGCAAGGTGGGGCTTTAGCCTTAGCTGGACTGTTGGGCGGCAGCAACTTCCCCACTCAAACACATGCCAGCCAGCTTACACCTGTGTCGAGGGGCAGGCGGATTGCTGTCAGCTATTAAAGGTGTATTGCCAAATTAAGTAGAAGACTATCCCTAGCAAAATAGAATTTCTTAAGGCCAAGGCCTAACGTTGTAGAAAAGCTGCTTTTTTGTTGTTGCAGATTTTGCTACAGTTTTTTGAGTGGATTGGGTAGAACAGAAAAGAGCTTCTCTTTATTTCTCATTCCTTTTGTAGTTAGTCCTAAATTTGGTAAAAATTTTTAAATCGCAGCAAAATCTGCAACAAAAAAGCAGCTTTCCCGCAACATCTAAAGAAGACCTTTCACGAGCTGTTCTGATGTGTCTGTTTGGTGAACACTTCTCATATGATAAAAATACTGGAGCATTGTTTCTTCCACATCATTCCGTACCTCTCTTATTCCTCCTGGAATTAGTAACATGACAATTACGTGTTACCTTGCCCCTTGTCGATGGGTCATGAGTAGATAAAATCAGATCAAATACCCATATTCATAAAAGAATGGTAGCACCCAATTGTTACATTTCCAGGAGGAGTAACAGAGGAATGACATTTTTCATGGGGTAATGCAAGTATTTACTAAAACACACACATCAGGACAGCCGACCGGTCCTCATAAAATGACTCAAACTTGGATTGTCACTGCGGTGAGCAGAGATTGGAGAACAACCTGGCTAATAACCAGTTTTCTAAAAAAATAAATATCGATGGAGAACCTATATATATGTATCTATAAAATCATAAATCCCAACACTATCCAAGCACTTTCATTTATTTGGCAACATCTGATATGTAAAACGATTTATTTTCAGCTCAGGTGACCTGCGTCAGGTAAAGCGTAGAACTACAAATCCCAGGCAGGCCCCAGCTTTCTCTTCATGCTATAAACATCCCAAGGTGAATATCCAACATGGATCAGGAAATGTATTTCGTTCACATTTTATAACCATGGCAAACTATACACAGATAATGTCACCGACCGCTCCTAGGAATACTCTGGAAGGGACGGGAGAGGAGATACCCTGTCTCTCGGCTGTATATGTAGAAAAATTCGGAAATGAGATCTCCAACATCATTTTATTCTTTGGTTAGTATATTGTGTTACTATATAGGTTACTATATAGTACAAGGGGTTGTCCGGACTGCTAAACCGATAACCAGCGGAAACTTCTAGAACTTGTATTGTACATGTGAACTATTTAGCAAACTATGGCGATAATGATATATATATATATACTCGTGTAAAATGCATCAGGATACCAATGTGACAATAAAACAACAGTGGAAATCTCATTTAGCCATCTGACATCTATACACACAGAGATTAGTGAGTGTGCCCTTCCCCTCTCTCCTGTATACATATACACATCCATCAGTGGTAGGGGGGAGAGTATTTGCTGCGTCTCATCTGTATATACAGAGAACCATGACTGAGAACAGACCCCTCTCTCCCATGTGTATATATTGTATACAGGGCAGCAGAGATTACATCTCCCCTGCTACTGTTATATTTGCTGACGGGTCATGACATCTACCCATTGAAGAAACAGGCCCCATTCTAGTCTTTATATACAGCGATCAGTAAATGGGAAGAGATGTACGGTATTTGGGAATGAAAGAGCCCTCTCATACCAGTATCTAGAAAGAAATCGATGACCGGGATCAGAAACTAAGCTGTCGCCAGTCTGTACGTATACAGAAGCTAGTGGTTAGCAGCAATCTTAAGGCAGCCATACACGTAGGTCGATCGTCCGGTGAATGATTGTTTGTCAGGCGTAATCCATATGGGCCACTATAGTCAATAGAACTGGCCGTACATAGACGTGACACCGGACGAAGGATGACCGATGTTTCTGGTCGTGGTCAAAAGATCACCCATAAGAATGAAATACCTTTTGCACTTTCGGATGAAAAATTTCAAACATGGCTACCTTCTTTTCATAGGATGGAGCGTTCATCTGGTGGTGTGGTTGAGCTTTAGTCTTATGTGTATGGGCACCCTAAGGAAGCTCCATGGCGTCTGTATGCATACAGATATCAGTGTGCTGTCTTTCTCATATTTACAGAGAGGAAATGGCTTCAGATTTTATGTGTGTACAATATATACAGAAAGTGTAGTAGATAGGAAAAAAGACCAGGCTATTTACCCCAAATTCCCCCCTCAGTAGCTTAGTTGACCCTATTGTCCCACTTTAAAGGCCAACAGTCTTGTCATTCATAGCCATATACATTCACAAGTTTGAAGCGGACAACCATTTTTAGTCATCGGGTGAACAAACAACATGGAGTTGATCTGGACTCCCTACACTCCCTGTACTGGAGCTGCCATCCCCCAAGTCTCGTGGTCCACATGGTAAAAGGCTTAGCTCTGATGAAGCCACAGGACTGGCATGATGCCTTATGGAAGCCCCGTCTTCCTCCAGAGCCAGAAAAACTTCCGAAAGGCATGAGTTTTCCCGCACAAGCTCATCCTGACGTCTCTCGAGCTCAGACAGTTTTTTCAGATAGCCACCCAAGTCTTCCCGTAACACTTTGGCTGCATGGTAACCAAAGAGTTGCCACTCACTAGCCAGCTTCTTACTTTTTAACCTGTCATCATCCAAGAAGCAGCAAAGGTCCTTCAACTCTCTGTTCTCTTCTTGAAGACGATGGTTGACTTGTTTCAACTCGCGAATCTCTGTTAAGTGGCCCTGGAGCTGGCGGTTGACCTCCTTAATAAGACGGCCTCGTTGGATAAGGGCTGCCATTTTCTCGGCTTCCTCTTCTCTCAGTTTCCGCACAAGTTCCTCTTTGCTATGAGACAGCATTTCTTCATCCGTCACCTTAGAGAGGTCCCGTCCAAGTAGACCACACTCCTCATTCATCCTGTATATCCTCTGTAGTAGCCACAAAAAGGAAAATCGGATGTACTTTTACTCGAAACGCGTCACAAATATTGTGACAAAATGAAGCAAGAAATCTGTGGAAGTACGGGATACAAACTACTTTGAGGACTACTGAAGGAGAGCCCGGAGGCTCTTTTTACTGTCTGACAGGATGATGAGCTGAAATGCTGATTCCACCCCTTCACCGACCCAGGATTGCCCTGGCTCGCTTTGATCTTGCCAGCAGACTGCTGTTAAATGTTCCTTTTTTCCACATTCCTCATTTTACTGAACAGATGGGAAAATGTTGAACGTGCCTAAGCGAAAGAATAAGATGCATTAATAATACAGAATTCAGAACGATTTTCTCTGAATTCAAGCAATTACGATATATCTGGAATTTAACGGGGTATGATACGTTGCAGGGGAGCCAAGGTGACTTGTATGACAATACGAAACATATGTATGTCGTATATTCCATCCCTAAGGTAAGATCTTAGGGCTGCGGCTTTAAGGGTGCATTCACACGGAGTAACGTGCCGCGTGACCTGGCACGTATACGCCGTGTGAGATTTTGAGCGCCATATACGCTCCCATTGATTTCAATGGGAGCCTGGATTGTATAAGCCACGTTATTTTGCGGCGTATACGAGACTAACTCCCATTGAAATCAATGGGAGTGTATACGGCGCTCAAAATCTCACATGGCGTATACGTGCCAGGTCACGCGGCACGTTACTCCGTGTGAATGCACCCTAAGGGAGGTGCACTATGCTTCTTACATACACATCTAGACCGCAGTCTCTCAAAAAGCCGCAGCAAAAACGTAGCGTTTCCGCAACGTGTGGCCTGAGCCTAAGGCTGGAGTCACATACAGTGAGCACAGTGCAGACTTCCCTATATTAAACTCTGCAGTATGTTCCTCTATGGCAAAAAATACGCAAAATTACACAGGTTTTCACTGCAAATGTTAAAAGCCGTGGCTAAAACCTGGAGTAATAGTTGACGTTGCATCACAAGTCAGTTTGTGCTAAGAGTTTTAGCTGCAACATGTGGATGAGATTTGTTTAATCCCATTTACGATATTTCTAGCGTAGAACACAGCGAGTTTGTGGCAGCTAGCTCACTGTACTCATGCCTGTGTAACCCGGCTCTTAAAGGGGTTGTCCGGGACGTTAAAATGACCTTACTTGATCTTATGGATTCTTGATGATGGACCCAGCAGTTTGGCGTGTTTCCGACTTGCTCCCTTGATCTCACCTGTGCTATGGGGACAGGGTGAGTATAGTAAAGCATCTTATTTTAGCAAACTTCAAGCTATAAGTATACCGTTCCCTTCTTTTTTTTTCCAGTACTGAAAATTATAGTTCACAATACAGGAATTCTGCAATGTAAAATGTTTTACATATTAACATTTTACTTGTCCTTCATTTCCCTACACAGATATACTATCAATGGTATCAGTGTTCATTCCGGGTTATAACAAAGCTATTATAACATGACACAAGTAAACCAAAATTGTACCCAGGGGTGTCCTTGTCCACCATGTCCTGTGTTAATAAGAAAGTTTGCAGATTTGTGCTGTCCAGCTGAGTAAAACAAATTAAGGATATGTACACACAGAGGAATTTGGGGGCAGATTTCGACCCCAAATCCGGGGCAGATTCCTCCCGGAATCCGCTTATTTTTAATGGGGGGCTGAGATCGCAGCAGGACACAGAAAAAAGAAGCGTCTTGCTCGATCTTGTCGCGGATTCAGTGGCTGATTCAGCCATGGAGTCCACGGCTTGAGACCCCCTGCTGAGATAAAGAAGCACAGAAGCACTATAAATGAGTGAGAATAATATGGAATATACACACACATTATTATATAAGGGGGCGTTCACACTACCGTCTGTGTCCGACAGGTAGTGTCCGCTCCTAGTGTCCATTCAAAATCTGACATGGACATTAGGAGCGGACACAAGCTGTGTCCGTGATACCTGTCATTTATTTAAATGGCGATCGGGTGCGTTCATTTGTACTCCGTGCCCTTCTTATTCTTATTCTTATGGTAGAGTTGGAAGGGACCTCAAGGGCCATCGGGTCCAACCCCCTGCGAGTGCAGGTTTTCCTAAATCATCCCAGCTATATGTTTATCCAGATTCCGCTTGAAGATTTCCATTGATGGAGCGCCCACCACCTCCCGTGGCAGCCTATTCCACTCTCTCACTACCCTCACTGTCAGAAAGTTTTTCCTAATGTCTAATCTGTATCTCTTTCCCTTTAGTTTCATCCCATTGCTTCTTGTACTTCCTTGTGCTAATGAGAATAGGGTAGATCCCTCTGCACTGTGACTACCTTTCAGATATTTGTAGACTGCTATTAAATCTCCCCTCAGCCTTCTCTTCTGCAAACTAAACAATTCCCAGTGCGTTCATTTTTACTCCGTGCCCTTCCTTCACTGTCCGCAAGTAAAGATGTCCGACTTTTCAAGCGGACAGAAAAACCCTACATGTCGGGTTTTTCTGTCCGCTTGAAAAGTCGGACATCTTTACTTGCGGACAGTGAATGAAGGGCATGGAGTAAAAATGAACGCACCCGATCGCCATTTAAATAAATGACAGGTATCACGGACACAGCTAGTGTCCGCTCCTAATGTCCGTGCCAGATTTTGAACGGACACTAGGAGCGGACACTACCTGTCAGACACAGACGGTAGTGTGAACGCTCCCTAACAGGGCTCAACAAAACTGAAGCCAGGTAGAAAACACGCCAAGGAAACTGCTACTGAAAACGTCAAACTTACTTTACAGAGTTGGCCACATTATAAAATAATTTCACACAGGCTCTTTTGGCACCGGATCTTGACGCCGAATCCGACTCACAATCCACTGCCAAAAATGGCTCCCATTGACTTCAATGGGAGCCGCTCGCTTCTTTTTTTCTGCTAGCTAGTAGCTTAAGAAAGAAGCGAGCTGCCCTATCTTGCCGCGGATTCCGCAGCTGAATTAGCCCTGGCGTCCGTGGCGCGAGGCTTCGTCCCATTCATTTGGGCCTAATCCGGAGCAGAATGCCATGATGAGATACCAGTGCACTGCACCGGCATTCCATCGCTGCAGCCACGACGGAATGTGTACACGCGGAACTCCGTGTCAACTCGTCCCCAAACTGATAAATCGTGGCACATAAGCCTGTATATGTACATATACATTACCCTAGCTACTCAACAGTAGGTCCTTTTCATGGGAATCCATAGGAGACAAGATGGTGGCAGTCATGCCTTACCTTCTGCGCATGTACTGTATACAGGAGATTCTGCCTGTATCTGTGTATGTGTTGAACGTGTTCAGGGTATGTCGACATGCGTCATGAAAAATGTTGTGTATCTACCCGAAGTATATTGCACTAGTGCTGCGAATTTTGTAGACAATTCCTGTGAAGTTGCCGCAGACTTCACTGAAAACAATGAAAACCACAGTGAAAATTCCCGGAATAACTTGACATGCTGCAGAATATATCCACAGTCTACTATAATCTGATAAAGCTCATATGTAGGGTTCAAGTAGACAAAGAGATTCATTAGAAGAAATATATATATATATATATATATATATATATATATATATATATCTCCTATGTGGATAAACCCTTAGGCCAGCTTGACCCAGGCATATTTATTCTGTGAAATACGGTCCATATGTTGGCTGTATGTCCCAAACTCAACACTGAGAATAGACCCAGACTCCGAGCATTGTGGCCATGACGGTAGAGGTTACTGTCTCCCTACAGGACTACTGTCCCATATCTTAACCATGCAGGGACTCCTAGCATTATAGCTAACAATATTGCTTAACGTCTGGGTGTTCGTTCCCAGAAATATGACTGACTGTATATCGCAGTCTGAATACGCCCAGCCATACTATTTACCACCTGTACAGATGAGGGTGCAGACAGGGTCAGCCAAGAAAGTTGCATGGGTAAATCACATGACTGCCACCATCTTGTTTCTCATAGATACAGACCCTGTAGCTTTCCAGTGTTTACATAGTATATACATGGGCACCCGAGGCCTTCTAGGGTAACAGATGAGCACAGTTACAGATTTATCTGCCACAGCTTATCGGTTTAGGCCTTGGAAATTGGACTCCTCTTATTCTGAGACTATCATAGTCATAAGATCCTCCGGCACCCTGCTGAATAGTCACTTAGGCCTCCCCTCCAGGTAGAAATATTTCTCTCTGTGCATGGGGGAGAATGCAGATAGAAGAAGGTTATATGGACAAAGAATGTGATGGATAAAGTTTCAGGTCCCGGGTAATTTACACCAAGGTCAGTTTGCTAATCCTGCCTATGAAGCAGAGTATGGCAGGAGGAGCACAGCGTATATACCGAATCCTTTCAGGTATATATGACTGATCAAAAATGTCATTTCAAAAGAAAATTCAGAGACTAAAAGTAACGCTAGAGCCAAAGATCGAGGTACGGCGTAACGGAAACCATAACATAATGGAATAGCCAGATTACGGTATACGGTAGATTGCTGACATGGATACATGGGAACATACACCGAGAATTATACACAGGGATGTGGTTGGTGAGGCAGAGGAAGAATGACAGAGGAGAAGGAGGAAGAGATATGCTAGATAAGAAGGATGTGAGGAAGCAAAAAGGAAACCTGAAATGTTGGAATAAAGCAATTACTGAGAGACCCGAGAAGAGCTGATCATGCAGGGAACAAGCAATGGAGCGAATGGCAAGTGAGGCATGAAAGTAGTCCGATAAAATGGAAGATGCTGAGCTGAATAAAAAGGGAAGGAATTCTACACCGAGACGCAGAGCCAGCATGGTGATCACAGGGCCTCGCGATTGCTAAAAACCTGGCAATGACATGAAGCAGACTGTCTGCAGAGGATATATATATACAGGCGCAAGGTGGGGGAAATGGAGAAATACAAAGAGAAAGACAGATGCAGATATAGGAGGAGAAGGAGGAGGGAGGAACAGAGATGAGAAGGAAAAGCAAAGGAAAGCAGAAGGACGCACACCTAGAAAAGGAAAATTGTATGGAAATAATGGCGTAAGATCAAAACAGGAGATCCTAAGGAAAAGATGAGCAATAAAAAAGACAGGACTAACCTGCTCCTGCAGCTGATGGGGAGAGAGTGGGAGAGAGCGAGCTGGGGGAGGGGGAGAAAAGGGAGATAAAGGGAGGTGTGCTACGTCACGGCCTCTAGGAGCTCAGGAAATCCTGTGTACAAGACCATTATAACACACCGCACATACAGTAAGGGGATCAACCTCAATGGCAAAAGCAGAAATGACATACGAAAAACCTTCCATTAAATCATAGGAGACTGAAGGGTCTGCAATAATAAAGGGACAACGCCAACGGGGAAAGGTGTTTAATAACGTAGTGCCAACTGGTTGTACAGTATAGCATTGTACCGCTATGTTATGTACTAAGTAAATGTTATATACATGCAGGAATCACAGCATTTATATACTGCCCATTATGTACCACGCCATAGCCTATGTTCACAACAACCTGCCAATGTGACCAGATACAACCTAAGTGACGCCGTTATTTTCCGTTCACGCAGTACATAATATCTACAGCGAATTTTTAATATAGAAACACAAATTTTAAAAACATAATCCATTCTTCTGCACATATGCCTAAATCCTGACAATATCCCCAGAGTGTGAACATGGCCTAAAGGTCCCAGGCGCTTCTATGGATGCTTAACTACAGGAGTAGTATTCACACGGAGTAAAGTGGCGCTGATTCTGCCACGATAACTCGCGGCAGAATCAGCACAGATAAAAAGACTCCCATTGACTTCAATAGGTTCCGTTTTCCGCGCAGAACACATTGAAATCAATGGGAGGCTTTTTCAATGTGTTCCGCGCGGAAAATGGAACCCATTGAAGTCAATGGGAGTCTTTTTATCAGCGCTGATTCTGCCGCGAGTTATCGTGGCAGAATCAGCGCCACTTTACTCCGTGTGAAGGCCCCCTAATGATGGACATCAATAGATCCGGATCGTTTTGCCAAAAGAAAAAAAAAATTGTGATTTTAGACAGATCCTCCAACACAGATGTGAACATAGCCTAAAGACTTAGTCACATGTCAGCATTTTGTGGATGTGTGATGTCGGTAATAATCACAGACAGTACACAATCCTGCTTATTTTAGAGTCACGTGCAGTGGTTGATCCGTTTTTCAGGTCAATGAATAAAATAAAAACAATCCCTAAATAAGAGTTGCCATCTTATCTCCATTACTTCCCCTCTAAAGAAACCATGCCACTTCAGCTTAGCTCCAGTTCAAAGGAATGGGAGCTGATCTGCAGTAACCTGGTCTGACCACTACACAGAGAATGGCGCTGTCTGTTTCTTGTTCCCTTCTTTGTGTATCAGCTGCTGAGAACAGCTGATCAATGGGGGTGCCAAATGATGGACCCCACTTATATTGATCCCCTATCATTAGGATAAGTCGACACTATTTTTTTTTAATGGAAACCCCCTTTAAATTAGTTTACTGTATATGCCATGAAAGCACCCAGCACATAAGGTACCCATACCATTTACTGCCACATAAGAGCTCATGTTATATAAAAGTATACAACACAATTCATATGTTTATGTAGATGGAAGTGCAGATTAATGCAATCTAGTCTGCTCTTCCGTGCGGCAAAAACCAAGCCAGATACCACCCAGAGGTTCTTTAAGTGAATGGGCGTGGGTATCTATGGATCCTTTTACCTTATGTGCCAGGTTTTTCCCCACATATACGGTAAAGTATCCTAAATGTTTTCTCCAAATGTGTCCCCCTAAACCTGAGTGTATAGGTCTTTCCACGTGCCAGACACACATTAGGTTGAAAAACCATGCAACATCCCAATAACCTTCCCGTAAAGGATGGCATAAAAGAATTGGCACCTGGGGGCCACACGGTGGCTCAGTGGTTAGCATTGCAGCCTTGCAGCGCTGGAGTCCTGGTGTTCAAATCCCGCCAAGGGCATAAAACCATCTGCAAGGAGCTTGTATGTTCTCCCCGTGTTTGCATGGATTTCCAACCCATATTCCAAAGACATACTGATAGGGAAAAATGTACATTGTGAGCTCTATATGGGGCTCACAATCTACATTTAAAAAAAAAAAAGAATTGGCATCTATCACATGGTTAATGAGATGGATCCTATTGACAGGCATTGTCATTTATAGATTAGGCCCATTGGGTCTCATTTATCATTTATCCCTTAACCCTTAACAACCAGGCAGCTTTCATTTCCTAAATAAGATGGGTTGGGCAGCCTCCGCGACCTCCCGTCACCCCCACAGATATGGCGCAGGAAGGGCAATATATGGAAACATCTCTCAAGTGACAGCTAACGTACTGCTACATATGCCTGCCAGTGAGTTTAGTTGTGTATTTCAGAGAATAACAGGGGCCAATAGCACTTGAATGGGGTTTAAGATGGCCATACAGATACAAGCACAACTCATCCTAAACTTCAGGGGTAAGGGGGGGGAGGAGTGAAATGGGTTTTCCCATCATTTTGCTAGGATTTCCATGGCAGTGCAGGTCCTCCCACCAGGAATTCTATTCAGGCAAGGGCCCCATGTTGCGAAAACGCTGCGTTTTGGCTGAAGCAGTACCCGGAAATTGGATGGGATTTTCACTAATTCCATTCATTCACTGCAGAAATAAAAAATCTGCAGTGGAAACGCTGCAGCTTCAAAAACGCTTCTGTAAATTGCTGCATGTCCGTTATACTGGTGTTTTCCTTATAGGTAAAACAGAAGTAGAAAGACTGCAGAGGAAAATTCTGCAGACTATAATGTGAAAAATGCTGTTGTTTCGCTACAGTCTCTTCCACAGCGTTTTTTGACTACGGCTTCTTACATGGGGCCTTAAGCTTCAAGTGATATTCCAGTATGCGTCGCGCTGCTGGAGATATCCGTGCGTTAGTTTTGGCACCGATATCTCCCCACTGTCAGAAAGGCAGGCCTTACAGCTCAGCGTCATCACTAGTCTGTGAGGAACGCTCTTGACAAGTACAAGTCTATGGAAGAGTACAGTCAGGTGGGTCGTTCCTCATAGCCAGCGATAACGCTGAGCAGTAAGGCCCTCCTTTCTGACAGTGGGGAGAAACTAACCAACATAGGCATCCTCAATAAAATTACTTAGATTTTTATGCAAATTATTATGGGGGCCTAGCACTCAAAGTCAAGATAATGCCGCCCCAGCACACTGATTGTCCTATTGACATGCTGTGTAAGGAAATGTACCACAGCCTCATTCTCATGCGTTTCAGCACATCAGTTATACCAGAGCATTGCTGTGCAATGTATTTCTATTAGTTTATTCAGATGCTCAGTGGGGTATCAAGTGCTTAACCATTAAGATTATGTAGAAATAATCGTAGGAGTCAATACCCCCCTTCATCTTCCCCCAGTTTAATGTCTCTCCTCCTTCTGCCCCCCTAGTTTAATGTTCCTCTTCATCTTCCCCCAGTTTAATGTCCCCCCTTCATCTTCCCCCCAGTTTAATGTTCCTCTTCATCTTCCCCCAGTTTAATGTTCCCCCTTCATCTGCCTCCAATTTATTGTCCCCTTTCACCTGCCTCCAAATTAATGTCCCCTTCATCTTCCTCCAGTTTAATCCCCCCCTTCATAGCATGCCGATACAGTTGTGAGTGGAGCTATCCTGGGCAGAATGTCTTGTGCCCGGATCCAGGGCCCCCGCAACCATAGGACCCAGTGCATGTGCACCGTTTGCCCTATGGCTAAAGCGACACTGCCTATATGTAGTCTGTGGGGAGACAGGCATCAAGTGACAGCACCACCACAGGTAAAATGAAGCATTACACAATTTCCACTAATATCAACTGGCTGCCCATTTAATGCAAGAATGTGTTGGAACTAGGACTTAGATCTTCGAATCTCCTTAGAACAGGTCATCAAATAAAGATCAGCAGAGGGCCGATGACTAGGACCCTAGCCGATTTGCTGTTTGAAGAAGCTGCAATGTTCTGGTGAGTGCTCCAGCCTCTTCAATACTTACTAAGCATTGTCCTGCAGTTTTTGAACTGGGATGGGACTGAACTGTGACCGATGAACATGATGTCACTTGCCCTATGAAGTGGAAGAGCTGCTCAGGGATCACCGCTGCAACTTCAAACAGCTGATCTCTGGGGATCCTGGTGTCAGACCTGAACAGATCTTCAAATAATAACCTATAATAAGGATAGTTCATCAATTTAACCCTTTGCAGCCTAGAATCTTAGTTTTCAGATGATTCTAACTTTGTGGGTGCCATATTCAGGAGGCAGCACTTACAGTATGTCATGTTACAGACAGCATGTACTTGTACAGTGATTTCAGAAGATCACAGCCTGGTATTGTCATCTGTTCCTTTGTACTGCCTCCTGGGAAGAGAGGGAAAGGGTACAGGAACCTTTCCTCATGTTATCACCCCTATTACCGATGACAGAGGATGCATGTGCTCATATTATGGGGATCTTTTTTTCTATAAAGGTATAAGTATATGTGGCACGTTTTATCACCCCTTTGCCCAGGGAGGGACGCAGCTATAGGGGATGCTGAGGTAGCGGTTGTTACTGGACACTCAAGGGGCTACAAACGTCTTTCTAGATTATATAATACCAATATTCTAAGTGACACAAGATTAGTAGGGGCCCCTATACACATTTTGCATTGGGGCCCAGGGACTTCAAATTACGCCTCTCCCTTCGCCTACTTTGAACACTTGTTGAATCACTGACTCAATGGTTTATTGGTGTCTGGATCATGGTGAATATATGAGGATAAGTGACATATATGAGGCCAACGTATCCTGTAAACATCTGCAACATGAATTTTTAGGCATTTTACACACAATTTTACAATTTGTAGCACAACGAATTGTGACGCACATTAATTAATTTTAAAATTTAGATGAAAAGTTGGGTGACATGGTCATTATTGGATGTGTTATCACAGTCGTCTTCCTACAGGCCCTCTCTTACTGACTTGCAGCCATTATCCAAGGCCCTGAGGTATTTATGATACTTTGTATGGATATATCCATAAATGCCAAGATGGGAATACCCCTTTAACTAATTTTGGGCAAATTTAACAGGAATAGTAGAACATTTCATGTGTATGGGGCCAAACAGCTGGCAGGTGTGTCGCACATGTTGGATTTCAAGATGAGGGAAAATAGATGATACAAGAGGTCCCTGTTCGTGGCTTTTTCACCCTGTCCCCATAGAGTACATATCCACACTTGGCCGAATTCTGTTTTCAGCTGGTCATACACATTAGATATACAGATGTAACAGAGTAACACATATCGTAACACAGAAGACAACAAAACACAATGAATAAACATTGAAAAATGTTTTTCCAATGACTTTCCATTAGTTTTGTTGTCTCCTGTGATAAGATATCACACTGCAGCTGTTTAACCAATTGCAGAAGTTCGGGTTAGCTCTGCTACATCTGTATATATAATACACACCTGTTGATTTTGGCAGGACTGGACGACATTCCTGGTCTCCCCCGCCATCTGTCAGGGAATCTGGATTCTAACATATTCAATCTGAAGGTTCTTGTGGCTACAGGTTACCATGGACTGGCTTTGTCACCTGTCCTCAGAAACACATGCATGCTCAGCCAAGCTAGGTATGCATGTGTATGGAGGATTTGGGAAAGATGGCTGTCAGCTGAGTGCCCGTATAGTGTGTGCCTCTTGATTGTAGGTGGATTTTGAGTAAAAAAAAAAGTAAAATTTGTGCAAACATGGCCTCCATAGTAACTGCTGGCGAGATATATTAATAAACAACCAGGCCTGCCTTCACTGGAGGATTACGATTGTACCGCTTTTGTCCTGGTCTGTGTATGGCAGACAATTCCCCTCCGGTGACATGCCATGGCATAAATTATATAAAGCTAAGCCTGCTAAAGCTTCATCCGCTGACTGTACGCCATTAATCAAAGCCTTTGTGCGGTTACTATGGTAACAAAGTGCAAATTCTGATCAACTGTGGCAAAATTAAGGCAGTTATGTCATCTGACAATTTTGACAGTTTTTGCGCTATAGTTTTACAGTTCTTGCTATATACACTTAATGTTCTTTCTATGTATAAGACAAAAAGTCAACCTTTACTGTTCTGAACCAGGAATCCAAGCGGTAGGATAAAATGGCACCGAAAAATCAGCCATTCTGGCTTCAGGAAGGACGGACTGAAGACACAGTCACAGAGTCACATGTAGACAGATGTCCCAACAAGTCGGACAATAGGAGTGCGCAATAATACAGTAAGAAATTGTTATCGCACTGTGAATAGTTCGTTTGCCTCTGAATCATCAGATTGGACTAAGAATACGGGTAAAAACACTAAGGGAGCCTTCACACGGAGTTACGCTGCGCTCATTCTGAACGTAAAAACACGTTCAGAATGAGTGCATAAAAAGCAGCTCCCATTGACTTGAATGGGAGCCGGCATACGTGCGTTACCCATTGAAATCAAAGGGAGGCCTTTTTGGTACTTTTCCCTTATCGAGCCAGCATCGCAGTTCAGCATCAGCATGCTGGCTGGCACTGGAGATGTATATAAAGGAGCAGCGGATCAAAGGATGCCAGAGAGGGGCGCCCAGACCCTGCCCTCACTCACGGTGCAGAGAGAATGGTGGAGCCTGCCCTGGTGTGAGCGGTGTGCCACCGTGACAGATGTTGTGTGCAGGTCACTGCAGCCGCAGCATCAGGGGGTGAGGTCCAGCTTCACAAGGACGTGGGTTGACTTGGTGATTGTCGGTGAGCACAAGCTTGTCAGCGGCCGGGCTGCACGTCCCAGTGCCCGGAGGACACGGTGAAGCCGGACGTCACCCCCTGATGCTGTGGCTGCAGTGACACGTACACAGCATCTGTCACAGTGGCACACCGCTCACACCAGGCCGGGCTCCACCATCCTCTCTGCACTGCGAGTGAGGGCAGGGTCTGGGCGCCCCTCTCTGGCATCCTTTGATCCGCTGCTCCTTTATACACAGCTCCAGTGCCAGCCAGCATCGGGCCAGCAGTCAGCAGTTCAGTATGTCCCGATACTGATGCTGAACTGCGATGCTGGCCCGATAAAGGAAAAGTACCAAAAAGGCCTCCCATTTACAATCAGAATGATTGCAGCGTTAACATTGTGTGAAGGCTCCCAAATAATGGTAGTCTTAAATGAATCCCCTAGAGATGAATCCCGGGAGATATAGATATTGGTACCTTCTTCTCTTCTGAGTACTAGGGCATTTAAAAGTAGCTTGGTAAAGGGTACTGCATCAGAAACCAGGTTTTTTTTTTGAAGTGCCAGAATTTTACTTATAGAGGTCATATATAAATGAATATGCAATCTATATATCTCAATGTGACTCGACTCCATCACTGTGTTTCTTCACTGCAGTAACTGAAATATTAATAATCTTGTCCAAGCAGCTGTGTCTGGCCATTAGATATGTACTGATAGAACCGACCACCATCTAATGGGTACGGGGGCCATCCCAGCTCAAATATATGGGCTGCTAAACCCCTTAGCCCTCATACTTTCCAGCCAAACACACATGCCAGGTTTCTGACAGTCCAAGGATTAAGAGGTGTCCCTCTGGATTTGTTTGGTATCCTTGTACTGTATCTACATAAGCATCTTTTGGCTAAACATTTGTTCTACGTTTTTATCCTGTTTTATTTGTGTTAAATATGTTACTACTCACCATATTCACACTGAGTGACCTGAGGCCTTGCCACCAACCCTGTATAGTCACAACAAGAGAATGTATTCTGATATGACCTTCATAACGCAAAAAAGATAGCAGCGCTCCTGCAAAAGATAAACGGATTATTAGGAGAAAGGGCATTATTGGAAGCTTATACAGACATGCCAGGGCATCACTGGGCGGAAACGCAGCGTAAAAAAATGGCAGAGAAAACTGTGTTTTCTGTCGTGAAAAAAACCCCTGCATGTACATGAGTTTTTCCATCGCGTTTTTCAGTTTTGTATTGCGGAAATTCATATGAGTTTTCATCGTTGTTTTTTTTTTTTTTTTTTTAAATGTAGATTGTGAGCCCCACATAGAGTTCACAATGTACATTTTTCCCTATCAGTATGTCTTTTTGGAATATGGAATGGAAATCCATGCAAACACGGGGAGAACATACAAACTCCTTGAAGATGGTTTTTTGCCCTTGGCGGGATTTGAACACCAGGACTCCAGCGCTGCAAGGCTGCAGTGCTAACCACTGAGCCACTGTGTGGCCCCCTTCATCATGTTTTTGCTCGAGTTTCTCATGCGCAATTAAGGTAATTGAAAGGCTAAGTTGAAAATCCTACGGAATTATGGTCCTCTGCTATTTAGGCCGGGGGCCCACGGGCCAGAAACACCGCAATTTGGCCAGGGGAAAAATCGCTGCGTTTTACGGTACTTGTAAAGTGGATGGGATTCATGCGAATCCCATGCCTACTTTGCGGAAAAAATCTCAGCGTGGACACGCTGTGATTTCCAAAACCATTGCGTTTTTGAAAATCACAGCATGTCAATTATATCTACGTAAACGCCGCCGGCTTCCCCGTAGATATAATTGTAACAGGAAGTCCATGGAGGAAAACTCGGTGAACTTTCTGTTAAAAGCGCTGCGGGAAGAACCACAATGCGTTCTCGCCATGGTTGTTCCAGCTGCACTAAAGTTCCGGCCCGTGGGGCCATAGCCTCCACCAAGCAAAACAGTGAGTTTTTGTCTGCGTATTTCGATGTTTTTCTGCAGAATTTCTGCAACACATTTATCATGTGTGATCGGTGACTATGGGCAACTAAGTTGTGCGTTTTATTAAAACTGCTCCAATCTGTTTCTGTTCAACTCCACTGCTGCAAAAGTGTTCCGGCCCTTTATAAACTGCTTTCTTCTAATATGTATGTGCATTTGTTATAGGTAGTCCCGTCATGAAGGATGCACTTCCACGGATGGGTTACATCACTCACAGGCCAGAAGACATTTGGGATCCGTGCTTGGACTGGCACCGCTTCACTAGGATATCACACAATATTATATGCCCTGATCTCAACCTTAATGCATGATTTACAAGCAACAGTAAAATAACCAAAATGAAACAGTAGCACAGTCCCACCCCTGGCTCACACACAAGAAGGGAAAGATGTGACTTTACAAGCAGCCATGTGATAAAGCCAAAAGCACAGCAGCAGATTCCCATGCTGTTCAGCTTCTTCCAGTTCTTATCTGAGCTCCCTCTGCTGGCCAATAGGGGCAACACCAAAAAACTAAAAAAAAAAACTTAACACAGGGACTGACCCATATTACTTACATGGGAGCTGAGCTGTAATAGTGCAGTATGGCCACTACGCATTGTGGCAGTGAATGAATAAATGAGAGCCTGAATTACTATAAGGGCTTGTCCAGTTGTAAAGCATAACAAAAAAGTACTCACCTCTCCCTAGCCCTCTTTCTCCAATGGAGCAGCTCCGTTCACCACTGCAGCCAATCACAGGCCTCAGCGGTGACCTCTTCACAAACAGCCCGTCACAGACGGATTGTGAAAAGCACAAACAAGCCATCACTGGTGACTTCAGCCAGAGGACACGTATACAGACCATTGGAGCTGTCGCTGATGGAACGAAGGCCTTGGGAGAGGTGAGTAATGTTTATTATGTGTATATCCCTAGTAGCAAAATAAAAATACCCAGTGCACCAAAACAGATTGGTACTGGTGTATATTGGTATAACCCGCCCCAGCTTTCTGGTATGAGTATAGCCGTCCCCATCCCAGACAACCCCACTCACTTTCATAAAAGTACCGCATCTTTGGGGCAAGAAAGGGCCACACGCCAAAGCTGTGCCACATTTCCACCCATCTAGGCCAGAAAACTGGAATAGATGGCTTAATAAATTCCCCCTTATTAAATTCAATGACCATATACACTTTGGTAGTAGTCTTGCAGCATTATAACCTACATATCATTCACACTTTGATCACCTCAGGGATCACAATGGCATCCCTAAAACGAACCCTCCCCTGGTTACGCTCCCGCATTACTCCACAGGATATGATGCTGTATCAGACTGTAATGTTATATGTGCAGGCACCATCTGCACATTAGAGGACACGACTGGTGACGGCTCATATAGCTTTATATATGTGCAATGACAGTCACCTCTATCACAAACATGTCTGGACCACTGTATAAGCAATGCCGCCCCTCTACCTCATAGATTGTAAGCTCTTGCGAGCAGGGGCCTCAATCCCATTGTGTGACCTGACTATCACTCTGTAATGTATCTTTTTGCCTGTACTTGAACCCTACAAATTGAATATGTTGGCGCTATAGACATAAAATATATTGTTATTATGATATGACTGGAATGTACAGGGTGGCCATAATATAACCTCAGGTGTTTGGAGTCATGTGCAGGCTGACCCAATGGACGGAATTGCCTGAAAATTTGTATGTGTGCTAATCAAGGCCTGGGGAAACGGACTTCTTCCTCGTGACAATGACACCCGCATGACATTTGCATTAATGTTTCTCGCCAGAGTGGAGGTGGATACCAATTGGCCATGGAATATCCTGTGGAGCGACGAAGCGCATTTTTACCTGAATGGAACGGTCAACACACAGAACTGTCGCATATGGGCCACCGAAAACCCGCGTGCGCTCGAGGCGGTTCCGCTGCATTCGCCCAAGGTGACCGTTTGGTGTGGGTTCACCTCAGGGCCGCCGATAGGCCAGTATTACTGGTACTGGCGTCAGGGGCCCGGCCAAATTGAAAACTGGTGGGGGCCCGGCTTTGGCCCGCCACCGTGTGCCGGCCCCCTGGCGCCTGTACCAGTCATTCAGGGCCGGCGTCAGCGCAGGGCATAGTCGGGCAAGTGCCGGGGCCCACAGAGCCTCTTGAGGCCCCCGGCACTTGCCCGCCCCAGCACTTGCCGGTCCCGATGAGCTGAATACTTACGCGATTAAAGCAGGAGCTGTGACAGTTCAGCTCCTGGTTTAAACGCTGCTGTCCGGCTTCGGCGTCTGTAGGCGCGATGTGATGACGTCATCACATCGCGCCTAAATTATTTCAGTGGCGTGAGAGCGGAGCGGCGGGTGACACAAAGCGATGGAAGAGGTAAGTGAAGGGGCCCATGAAACAGGGGGGCAAATGGAGGGGAGGGGGGGAACGGCATGGCACGGCACTGTGGAAGATGAAGGGGGTGGGGAGAGCATGGCATGATACTGGGGCATAGGAAGGGGGGGGAGAATGGCATGATACTGGGGCAGATGAAGGGGGTGGGGAGAGAATGGCATGACACTGGGATGAAGGGGGGGGGAATGGCATGACACTGGGGCAGATGAAGGGGGTGGGGAGAGAATGGCATGACACTGGGGCAGATGTAGGGGGGAGAATGGCATGACACTGGGATGAAGGGGGGGAATGGCATGACACTGGGGCAGATGAAGGGGGTGGGGAGAGAATGGCATGACACTGGTGCAGATGAAGGGGGTGGGGAGAGAATGGCATAACACTGGTGCAGATGAAGGGGGTGGGGAGAGAATGGCATAACACTGGTGCAGATGAAGGGGGTAGGTAGAGAACGGCATGACACTGGGGCAGATGAAGTGGGGGGGGGGAGAACGGCATGACAATGGGGCAGATGAAGTGGGGGGAGAATGGCATGACACGGGCAGATGAGGGAGGAACGGCATGACAATGGGGCAGACGGGGGGACATGAAACTGTGGGCAGTTGAAAGGGGGAGAACAGCATGAAACTGGGGACAGAGATGGAGGGGGGACATGAAACTGGGGGCAGAGGAAGGGTGTATATGAAACTGGGGGAGAGATGGAGGGGGGTATATAATTTACAGGTGACTGTAGGAGGATTATACTGTGTGGGAGCACATGAAAAAATGAATGGGCGGAGTCAGCAGAAAAGTGGGCGGGGCTAAATTTGTCGCCGGGGGGGGGGGGCAGACACGTAGGCTGTATGGGGCCCCAAAATTCCTGATGGCGGCCCTGGTTCACCTCATCGTTCATGATCGGACCGTTCTTTTTTTCAAAGATTTGGGCCCAACTGGGGTTGTCACCTGTTCCGTCACAGCAGCGAGGTACCGGACAATGCTGGAAACAGTGGTCGTTCCCCAACTCCAACAGCAGCAGTGTCTGCAGACGATCACCTTCATGCAGAATGGAGCCCCTCCTCACATCGCAAATCCTGTGAAGAACGCTCTTCGTGCACATTTTCCCGATGACAGGATTTTGAGCCGCTCATTCCCTACAGCGTGGCCACCGCGCTCTCCGGATCTCACTCCTTGTGATTTCTGGTTGTGAGGACACTTGAAGGAGCGTGTTTATCGGGGGAATGTCGAAACCCTGCCTGACCTCAAAGGCTGCATTATGTTGGAAGTGCGCAGCATCTCACCAGAAACGTTACACGCAAGCGTCGAACACATTCTGCATAAGATGACCATGCTCACCATGCATGATGGCGGCCACATTGAACAGTCATGCTAGTCGGTGGTCCAAATGGGACATCCCCAAGTATCGACAGACGAGTTTTGCGCCGCGTGCTCAGTGTACAGCGCCACATTATCCCCTGGTGGGGAGTTTTCGTATAATTTTTTTTTTTTTTTTTACATTTTTTTCATGCCGTCCGTTTCCCCATGCCTTGATTAGCACACATACAAATTTTCAGGCCATTCCGTCCATTGGGTCGGCCTGCACACGACTCCAAACACCTGAGGTTATATTATGGCCACCCTGTACATTGCAAAATATGGTCTATGAGTGGTCATACATATCACATACATGGCATCTAAGGTGTATGACCTCTCGATTCCCATTTGATGGCACATAATGGGGAAAAGAAAGTCCCGCCATGGATTTTGGAGGTGTCAGGGTTACTCCCCATCCCTATTGGCAGAGCAGAACATGAATGTATGGTGGGAGGGGTCAGCTATCTAAGGCTCCATACATGCAAGTGTGGGCTTTGTCAGGTCCGGTTCACATCTGCGTTCGGTATTCCATTCGGGGAGTCTGCTTGGGGACCCCCTGAACGGAATACATTAAAAAGCAGGAACACACGGACCCCATAGACTATAATGGAGTCCGTGTGTTTTCTGCGCAGTGTCCACACGAATCATGTGGAGAGAAAAGTAAGCACCACCAGAGATCCTTTTATAATAAGTAGAGATGAGCGAGTACTGTTTGGATCAGTCGATCTGAACAGCACGCTCCATAGAAATGAATGGATGCACCTGGTACTTCCGCTTTGACGGCGGCCGGCCGCTTAACCCCCCGCGTGCCGGCTACGTCCATTCATTTCTATGCGATCCGAACAGTACTCGCTCATCTCTAATAATAAGTGTATATTGTTTATTGGTGGAGCACCCCTTTAGTGTTGCAGAAGTGATCTCACATTGCACATGGTTGCTAGGCAGGGTATAGACACGTGATCAGGCAGTAATGTGTACACAGTATATCTAGTATACAGCTTAGGACTATCTCACACAAACAGCGCCCCCTGTGTAGGCGCGGCAACTTTTATATGGCATCCTCTTCCCCCGTTCACTAGCTGACCTTTCTCCGGTGAGCGCTCACACTGCAGACAGTCAGACAGCATGGTCATGTGATCGTGACGTCACCAAGGTCCTGTTTGCTTTTCTGCAAGCGCTGGGAAGGTAAGTGGGGACAGAGGCCAGTGCGGTGTGTGTTACGGTGCAGGACCTGTGTGTATGAGCCCGGAGAGGAGTCCTGTGGTGACGGGGCAGGATAGACGCTCTGGCTTCTGTTACTGTCTTGTCTTAGTTGTATAACCAATACTGCGGCTCCCCAACACTTGTCAAGTCACGGAACCGTTCTGTTTACCAGCGGTTACAGTTTCCAAAATGCCGGCATTGAGCGCTGTAGTGGCTGCGGCCATTTTGCCGTAGACCTGGTTGTCATTTGCGGCCTATGCAGACGTGTGTTGCTTCTTGTCAGGGATTTGTGCTGGTGTTGCCGGGTGCGGGCTGCACAGGGGAGGTTTTTAGCTCATGGGGGGCTCTTACCTCACCTTACAAGTTTTGTACATTAAAAATGAAGAGTAACCTGGCACATACAAGGCGGCTGTGGCGTGTAGTTGTGTGTGGTGGAGCCCCATGTTGTAGTGCTGTTATATCCATTCACAGAACATGGGCCTGAGGGACTTTGAGAAGTGCAAGTAAAAATGACCTATATGTGCAGCCTGCCATGTACAAATGGCAGCTAGGAATTGTGATGGGTTATTGCCTTTCTTAAAGGGGTGTTCCAACTCTTATTATTTAAAGGGAGTCTGTCACTAGTGTGAAGTCTATTAATATAGTTAGGCCACCTGAAAATTTGTTTGGAACCCGCTACCACATGAGCCTTCATCATAACCCCTAGGGCCTGTCAGTCAGAGATGGCGGGACGTATTAGAGTAGTGCGGTGCGTAGCAGATTGGAGCAACAGAGCCGCCCTCAGCGCTCCAGATAGTTCATTTACATATGGTGAAATAAGCGAATATCTCAGCAATGGAGGGAGGCAATACATTCCTATCTAACTGTGGTGTTGGTTAATATGCTTCACCTTGGTATCACATTCCCTTTAATACTGCTGCTGAGGAACTTTTACCACCTCAACCAAATCAAGTGCTTGTCATCTGTTATAGTCGCCGCTGCACTGATTTTAGCACAGTTAAGCGTGTTCACAATACCGCCGCTGTCCACCCCAGGGTTTCTGTTATAGACCCTTGGGAAACTGGAAAGGGGACGGCTTGCTAGCAGTCAGCTTTAAAACTCATTCATTTGAATTGCTTTTTTAACGGTGACCACCGGTGTCCGTATTCGGCCTCTTCACCTGCTAACCATTTTTTTTATTTTTTGCGCAGACACAAAGTCAAGTCATACAAGCAGGACTTTGTGTCCGTGCAAAACAAAAATGGTTTCCAGGTGGAGAGACTGCATATGGACACTGGCGGTTCTCATTCAAATGAATGGGTTTTAAAGCTGACCGCTGGCAAGCCTTCCCCTGTTGAGTTTCCCCGGGGTTTATGACGGCATTAGTGTGAACCCAGCCTTTGAATTTTCTCTCTAGCTCCCAAGTAACAACCGCAGTTAATTTTGGAGCCTGATGTGCTATTTAAACTCCTCAGCCCCCTTGTCTGCTCCTGCTTAATACCACATTTGTGACAATATAGAGACTAAATCACGTATCAGTCACCAAAACTAACTGCCATTGCTGCTTGGAATGGTGGGGAATAGAAAGAAAATTCCAACTGCTCCAGAATCAATGGAGCAGCGCCTATTAAAAGATGCTATAAGAACAGCAGTTGGTGGAGATGGTGAGAGGTCCGCTTTTAACATTAAAAAGACAGTATTCCCTCTTTTCAGGTGTCTATTTCCATGTCATTGATATGAGATTTGTGGGGGTCTGACACCCAAGATCCCTACTGATCAGCTGATATTTGCAGGAACCTCAGTCACCAGTCTCATTTATCCTAGGAGACCTTGGCAGCCAATCACAGACCTCAGCGGTGACCTGTTCACAAAAGGCAGGGGACTTCTATTGCCTTTAAGTGTGGTGAAGATGTGACAACTGAGGCCTTTGATCGGCGGCAGCAGTCACCTGGCATAAACAGCCAGGGGGTCCTGTATACAGACCAATTGGGCCCCTGCAGGTTGAGGCCTGGGGAGAGTTTAAGACTGGTTTGCTTACAGGGCCCCCAGCAGCACTATTAAAAATAAAATGGAAAATTTGTGTAATAATGTGACAAATTCATCATCCAGCATCAAGCTCTATAATAAAGCTGCCGCATTTTAAGACTGTCTAGTCTTGGGAAATACAAAAAATGTTTTTGAGTCGCCATATATGTAAGTCATCTGTTTTTGCAAGGCAAATTCTAGGTGAAAAAAAGTGGTAATTTGTCCAATTTGTGGGCTTTCTTTGCTATGGTGTTATTACTTTTATAGTTTTTGGACATGGGGGACCTAATTTGTTGGTTTATTTTTCTGTTTGATCGAAGGAAAGGGGGTGACGGGTCTCCACTAGATAATAGTTGCTCGCCTTTTGAGTTGGCGCCATGTTTAATCTCTCACATTCACTGTACTATTATGGCAGATATTAGGAAGAGGTTAAAGGGATTGTGCCAGAAATGACACTTAAAGATAATATTTGTAAACTTTACTGAATTCTTATGAAAATAATTATGCGTAATTATAATTGTACGGCAATAATTTAATCATTCTATTTACAAGTTGGAACTTTTTTATGACTCAGATTCCTCAGCCCTATATAAGTAATACCGTATTTTCCGGACTATAAGGCGCACATAAAAACCTACGATTTCCTCAGAAATCGTAAGTGCGCCTTATAGTCCGGTGCGCCTTATATATGGATGGAAGCGGCGGCAAAGTCTGCGTGCCGCTTCCATACATACATAAAAGGCACCGTAAAAGTTATATTAAACTACCCCGTTTTAAAATAAAACCCTGAAACAGAATGTGAAACTTACCGAACGGTGCAGGGTGGGCGGGCATTCAGGCCTCCTCTTCCTCCGATGTCCCGACCACTTCCTCCGGCGCTCGCGAACTGATAATGGCCTGGGCGCATGCGCAGTATCATAATGCTTCTACCACGGCTACTGCGCTTGTGCCCAGGCCATTATCAGTTCGCGAGCGCCGGAGGAAGTGGTCGGGACATCGGAGGAAGAGGAGGCCTGAATGCCCGCCCACCCTGCACCGTTCAGTAAGTTTCACATTCTGTTTCAGGGTTTTATTTTAAAACGGGGGAGGGGGGGGGGTAGTTTAATATAACTTTTACGGTGGGGCTCTCTCAGCATGATTTTGCTGATAGAGCCCCTTTAACTCCTCGCCTGCCGAGCGCTTCCAATAGAAGCGGCTGGCACGCGGGGGGTTAAGCGGCCGCTGGCAAAGTCTGCGTGCCGCCGCTTTCAATAACATATAAGGCGCACCGGACTGCGCCTTATATATGAACCGAGACGGACTATAAGGTGCTCATGGGCAATGCGCCTTATAGTCCAATGCGCCTTATAGTCCGTAAAATACGGTATATTACCAAAAAATATCACGCTGAGGTAATCGGTAGTTTTATATGTTGCCACTAGGAGGAGCCCAGCTATGAATTCTTACTTTTCCCTGATATTACATGAAGAAATCTCTTGTCTATTAGGGCAGGTGGGCGTCATCAATGGCGGGACCCTTTAATAGCCAGCCAGAGAGCCACTTTTACAGATTCTCTAGTTCTGGCAGATGTAAGTTGTCCTTGTCTTTGTCTTTCAAGGATATCGAATCATCTGAACAGCTACCATGTCATACTACTTGGCTGTAGCTGAATGTGGAGGACCCAAGACAATAATCTGATCACTCCTGGGGCTCTATTGTAAAAGAATGATCTGTAGAAAGATTTGCTTGCTTTATGTTACAAATGGTTAAAAAAAATCTCTATGTAAATAAAATTCAGTATTCCCCCCCCCCCGTGGCATCCCGCTTCTGATTACGCCAGGATGTAAGGAGGGAGTCTGGAGCGGCGGAATTCGCGGCAAGATCGAACAGGATGCTTCTTTTTTCTGCGTCCTGCTGTGATCTCTGCCTCCCATTGAAAACAATGGGAGGTGGATTTGGGAGGAATCTGCTCCGGATTTGGGGAGTGGAATCCGCCTCCAAATCCGCAGAGAAGTCTTCCATGTGAACTGACCCTTAGTTGTCTCATAGAGCATTGCCCAGGCCAGGGTAGGCAAGCTTTTATGTATGGCGTGCCGATTTAAGTAAGAAAAAAAAAAAATCAAGTACGAGGTACACGCAATAATGTCGTCAAACCCTATATATGTTGTGATAACAGGACTTGCAGCTGTGTGATCCTGAAAAAATTCTGACAAAATAGTGTAGCGGAATGCCAGGACCCCTATACATAGTATAATGCTCCTTATAGCCCCCTATGCACTGTATAATGCTCCATATTGACCCCTATACATAGTATAATGCTCCTTATTGCCCCCCATGCACTGTATAATGCTCCATATTGACCCCTATACATAGTATAATTCTCCTTATAGCCCCCTATGCACTGTATAATGCTCCATATTGACCCCTATACATAGTATAATGCTCCTTATTGCCCCCCCATGCACTGTATAATGCTCCATATTGACCCCTATACATAGTATAATGCTCCTTATTGCCCCCCCATGCACCGTATAATGCTTCATTTTGCCCCCTGTTATAGTTTAATGCTCTATAGTTTAATGCTCCCACATTTTACCGCCTATTTACGCGGTAAAATGCTCCTTATTGACCCCTATACACTGTATAATGCTCCATATTGCCCCTATACATGGTATAATGCTGCAGATTGACCCCTATTCATGATGCTCCATATTGACTCCTATACATGGTAAAATGTTCCATATTGGCCCCTATATATGATTGACCTGGACTATATGTAGCGGTATTCACTTCTCACAAAGGTATGACTGACTTCTGATGGTAACATTGTACATTTTGCTGTGTGCTGTGTATTTCTAATGTAAAGTTTTCTCTTTCCAGGAGTTCTCACTATGGCCAATGAACTGGACGTGTTTGTTGGAAATACCACATTGATCGATGAGGAGGTTTATCAGCTCTGGCTGGATGGATATTCAGGTAATACAAACTCCATCCACTGTAATTCATGTTTATTTGTTAATGTGGAAGATGGCAGAGGACTTTCTGTGACAAAATGTGGCCAGGGACCAGAACTCCCTCTTGCCTTCCCCATACATTTGCACTCTGGGCTCAGCCAAGCATATATATAATGTGAATCTGCAGACATCACTGGTGGTGGCTCATCCTCCTGGAGAGCAAAAGGAACAGACTTGTTGAAATCTAAAGACCCAATCCTTGTCTTGTCTAACATTTGCTATTGGGTCAGGAGTTCCCTATATTCCTCACATACTTGGCTTTCATTCATCTAATACAGGGGTGGGCAATTAATTTTCCCATGGGGCCGCATAAGAAATTGAAACTATGCTAGAGGGCCATGCCACGACAAATTTAGCTCCACCCACTTCTATGTTGACTCCGCCCATTCCCAATCATCTTTCCATGTGCCCCCACACAGTATAATCCTCCTACAGTCACCCGTACATTATATGCCCCCACATTATAATGTTCCCTTCCAACTGCCCCACAGTATTAAGTCCCTCTTCTGGTGCCCCAGTATAAACTGGTGGAAACTAGAGGGGACATAAAACTGGAGCAGCTGGAGGGGGACATTAAACAGTGGGGGTAGTTGGAGGGGAGCAATAAATTGACAGCTGGAGCGGGACATGAAACTGGGGGCAACTAGAGGGGGACTTTAAAATCGGGAAGCAGACATTAAACCGTAGGGGTAGCTGGAGGGTGACATTAAACTGGGGGCAACTAGAGGCAGACAGGTCCCACTACAGCTTCCTCCACGGTTTAATGTCCCCCCAGTTTCATGTTCCTCCCTCTATTTCTCCCTCAGTTTCATATCCCCCTTTATTTTCCCCATTTCATGTCTCCCCTCCATCTCTGCCCCCAGATTCATGTCCCCTCCATCTCTGCCCCCAGTTTCATGTACTCCCTCCATCTCTCCCCCAGTTTCATGTCCCCCCCTCCATCTCCCCCCTCCATCTGCCATCTCTGCCCTAGTATAACATTCCCCTTACATCTCTGCCCCTAGGTTACTGAGACACACACACACAGGCACATATAGACAGACACATATAGACACACACACATACAGACACACATATAGACAGACAGACACATATAGACACACACACTCTCCCCCCTGCAGCTCACCTTACATCTTTCAGTACCTTATGACACACTCCACACGTCTCCATTTTCGGCCAGCACTAAGACACGCCCCCTAGACACGCCTCCCTAGTCAAAGCTGTGCAGGCCGGACTGAATCAGTCAGAGGGCCGGATATGGGCTGGGGGCCAGACTTTGCCCAGGTCTGATCTAATACATATAGTCACCTTAAGTAAGGGAGAGTTCACACGGAGTAACGTGTCGCGTGATGTGGCACGTATACGGCATGTGAGACTTTGTGGGCCGTATACGCTCCCATTGATTTCAATGGGAGCCGGGATCGTATACGCCGCGTTATTTTGCGGCCGCAAAATAACGCGGCGTATACGAGACTAACTCCCATTACTCTGTGTGAACTCCCCCTAACTTGTACTTTTCACTCCCATCTCCAAGACCATTCTTGAGCTTTTCTGGAATGCACTACCCCAGATAGTCAGACAGTGAGCTCAGCCAAAATGACTCTAATGTATATGGTCAGCTCTATAGAAAAATGTGACATAAGTAATATCCATAGGATTTTATAGGGGTTACATAAAATTCAAATGCCTTTTTCTTCATCTTTTTTGCAGTGAGTGATGCCGTCAATATTCGTTTAAAGAGTGGGATATTAGATCAGACTGGAGCTGGCCCCGATGTCCTGGAAAGCGACACGATGGACCATTACAGAACATTTCAGATGCTTGAAAGGCTTCTTCATTACCCACCAAAACTAGTGCAGCAGTTAATATTTCAGATCCCACCTTACAAGCAGAGCATGCTTATTGAGAGGTAATACTACACCGCTAAACACCTAGACTGCTTTTTAGGTAATGTGTCCATCTATGTGGGAAAATAGACCCCAGGAGAACAGGGGCCTGGTGCTGCATGTTAATAGAGCAATGGTGCACATGTGCAGTCAGCTCTTTTTTCACTTCAGGGGCTGTCAGAGATCGCTGTCCTGACAGCCCCATAGAAGTGAATGGAGAAATGTACATACACATGGGAGCATTCCGGGAAATTTTCAGGCCCCTGATCCCAACAGTCGGACCCCCAACAATTTGGCAATTGTCTCCTATCCTGTGGATATGTGAGAAGTGTCATTATTGGCACAATCCCTTGTACTATACTGTACTGTCTAGTCATACAACATGCATGTAAAGTGAATCTTCTTTAGAACAATTACTGTATATACTCGCGTATAAGCCGAGTTTTTCAGCACAGTTTTTGTGCTGAAAAAGCCCCCCTTTGCTTATACTCAAGTCGAGCAAAAAACAAAATTTATTTATTTTTTCTTGGGAGGGGGGGGGCTCTATGAACAGCCGCGATAGTAATGTATAGAATCTCCCAAAAAATAGTGGAAAAAAAAGAAGCTATAAAAAAAAATAAAAGTTCTAAATCCCTCCTTTCCCTAGAATACAAGTAAAAATAGAAAATGACTGTGACACACATACATATTAGGTATCCCTGTGTCTGACAGCACCCGGTCTACTGAATATAGAGTATCTGCAGTGCTCCTGTTCCGTCGGGAAAGAGTTAATAGGAGCACTGCAGATACCCTATATTCAGCCAGGCTGAATTCCAAGTGGGGGAATAAAAAAACAATCCTCAAGCTCAGGGAAGGGGCAGACGGACAACCAAACACCCCCTCCCCTTCCCCAGCACTTACTGCACCCAAAAACTCCGACCATTTTAATTTTTGAAATTTTCCAGTAGCTGCTGCATTTCTTCTCCTCGGCTTATACTCGAGTCAATAAGTTTTCCCAGTTTTTTGTGGTAAAATTAGGGGCCTCGGCTTATATTCGGGTCGGCTTATACTAGAGTATAAATTGCATTGAAAAGAGATTTTATAGGGGTGTCCTCCTCAAATAAGATGGCTAGCCTATCTGCTGAGCTGCACCTGCACTATAACAGACTAAACACCTCGGTTAATGTGATAGGTTCCACAAGACGTATTTAGCGCTTATTAGATAATATTTTGTCGCAGTTTATATGAAGTAAGTTCTGTGTTTCTCCAGGTACTATGCTTTTGATGAGGCGTTTGTTCGGGAGGTTCTTGGAAAGAAACTTTCTAAAGGAACCAAGAAAGATCTGGATGACATAAGTGCCAAGACTGGTGTGACCCTGAAGAGCTGCAGGAGACAGGTATATGACAGTCTTCAATTTCCCTGCGTTATTCTATCTCCTCTCTATTAACTTCAGGTATTCAGCACCTTTTATGTATTTTTTTTTTTTCATTATTTCTTTCAGTTTGATAATTTTAAGCGAGTCTTCAAGGTTGTAGAAGAAATGAGAGGCGCTCTGGTTGAAAATATTCAGCAGAATTTCCTTTTGTCAGACAGGCTTGCCAGGTATATGCCGTGACCTTTCTATGTTCTTTGTGTTAACAAGGGAATTAGATTTTACATAGAGAATATGCACAAATGTGCTCGACTTTTTTCTATGACCGCCTGCTGCAGCGATATAAAGGTTGTGCTTACTCTGTGGTTGTCTTAGTCGCATCCTAGACATGTGCAGGGCTTCCTTTCATGTGACTTCCGCTCATCTGAATGCATTGATAAAAGTGAAGGCTACATGGCAGGACATTCATGCACAGTTCTAATGTTATTGGTTAGTGTTATCCCTTCCTATATTTTATCCTAAATGAATACAATAAACTATATATTGCTCCAGCATTTGTAGGATTAATATACCTGTAGCTGATTGGGCCACGATCTAAATGAAACTAATGCCCAGTTACACTTAAGTTAAAGGGATATTCCAGTTCGAACAAATTATCCCCTAACCAGCTTATTGGTAGGGGTAAGGGTCTTTTTTCCCATGCATACCTGTGCACCACAGCTTCCTTAATTCTCTGATCACGTGTCTTGGCTATCTCCACCAGTACCTTTGATTTCATGGAACGGCAACACTTACACAGCCTGCCATGCCTTTCACTTTAAGGTACACAGACCCCCTCATGATTGGTGGGGATCCCATCAGTCAGAAACCATCCAATCAGCGATTTATACCCCCTATGCTGTGGATAGTGGGTGATTTGATATAACCGAAATACCCCTGCAGAACCAAAGCGAGCCTGTGAACAAGTACGGCACCATTTCTTTCAAGTTTGCACAACTCCTTTAAATGTTTATTTAGGGTAGCTGTGCACAAGACAGAAAACTTATGAATCTGTGGATTTTTCTGCTAGTACGCAATGAGCGGTGAATCAACCACAAAATGCACACGTATTCCAGATGTATTTTACTGTGTCAGGGCCACTTCACACGGTGTAAGCACGCCGCTCATTTAGACCCATATACACGAGCGCTTCAAAACACATCCCATTCACTTTAATGGGAGCGCGCGTAAAGCCGGCTTCATGCGCACTCCCGTTGAAGTGAATGGGATGTGTTTTGAAGCACTCGCGTGTATGGGTCTAAATGAGCGGCGCGCTTACACCGTGAGAAGGGGCCCTTAGGGAGCCTTCACACAGAGTTATGCTGCGCTCATTCTGATCATAAAAACATGTTCAGAATGAGCGCGTAAAAAGCAGCTCCCATTGACTTGAATGGGAGCCGGCATACGTGCGCTCCCCATTGAAATCAATGGGAGGCTTTTTTCCTTATTGCTTTCAATGTGGTACGCGCGTAATACATTGGAAGCATAGGCAAAAAAGCCTCCCATTGATTTTAATGGGAAGTGCAGGTATGCCGGCTCCCATTAAAGTCAATGGGAGATGCTTTTTATGCGCTCATTCTCATCAGAATGAGCGCAGCGTAACTCCTTGTGAAGGCTCCCTTACAGTGAAAGGGGTGGAATCCAATTTGAAAATTTGCAGCAGAAATGGACATTCTGTAGATTTAAGAATAATCTTTCTGTTCTGTTTCTGTTCAGTAAATAGGGATTTGTTAAAATCTCATCCCCACAGCTGATACTATAGTGCACTCTATATTTTCATTGGACAAATCGCATTGAAAATCTGCAGCATTTATATTTTGAGTGCATTTACCTTAAAGCCAAGACCCCTCGTTGCAGAAACGCAGCTTTTTTTTGTTGCAGATTTTGTTGTGTTTTTTTGAGCCAAAGCCAAGAATGGGTACAAAGGAAATGTGAAATAACTAGGAATCTCTTATACTTCTACCTTATGCTCAATCCTCTCCTGGCTTTGGCTCAGAAAACCGCCATAAAAAAATCTGCGTTTCGGCAACGTGGGGCCTGTATTTTGGCATGAACATATTTCCAGTTTCACACTTAACAAAATGTCTTGTTTGGTTTTTTTTAGAGATTACGCTGCAATAGTTTTCTTTGCAAACAGTCGTTTTGAAACCGGCAAGAGGAAGCTCCAGTATTTGACTTTTGAAGATTTTGCATCATGTGCCGAACATCTAATCCAAAACTGGACATTAGGAGCAGTGGGTGGGTAAACCGGGCACGTGCAGTAGGACTAAAACCTACAACTTTAAAGTGTTTGTTTCATGGTGACAACCCCTGTCCGTAGATCCCTCTAGGGCATATAGCTGTGAAAGAAGGGAGCTTCCGGCTTGACATCCCTCTCCTTGAGCCAAAATGATAGCTGCTAACTCAGTGTTTCTGTGAAACTGTATAGGGGGAAGTAAGGAGAGGAAGACGGCTTAGAGTGCCCACTCAGCAAGGTTATAGAAAGAAATGTACATTTGTAGAAATTATGCAGATGGGAGGCAAAATATGCAAGATAGACACATTTCTGGCTGCATTAGATCTAATATCCATCTACAGCTGCCTAAGGCGGGACTGAGGGTTTTTTGTGTATGGCTATGCGTGGTCACACTATTTAGAAGCAGCGTTAAATGTAAAGTAACATGGGAAGAATATGCAACTCTGACTTCCATGATGTAATTAGGAAGCCAGTGCCTCAAGTATGCACACCAATAGAGGGCGCTCACCGAGAATGTGCAAGTCTATCTTCCATGATGTAATTAGGAAGACAGAGTCTCAGTCAAGTAAACCAATAGAGTGCGCTCCCTTTAACATCATGCCGACCTTCTCAGAGGCCTTTGTTTGCAATGATGTTGGGATTTTACCAGGTACAGTCTCTCAGCCAAGGACAGCTGTTTCGATGTTTTTGCATCTGATCAGTTTGGTGCAGAGAGGACTGACCGGGCAGAGGTGAGAGGCTTAGACAGGGTTGAGGGGATATCGTCACTCCATAGGGAGAGAACCACCATTTAGGCGTGTGGAGTCTTAGGTGTGACGATATCCCCTCAACCCTGTCTAAGCCTCTCACCTCTGCCAGGTCAGTCCTCTCTACGCCAAGCTGATGAGATGCAAGAACATCGAAACAGCTGTCCTTGGCTGAGAGACTGTACCTGGTAAAATCCCAACATCATTGCAAACAAAGGCCTCTGAGAAGGTCGGCATGATGTTAAAGGGAGCGCACTCTATTGGCTTGCTTGACTGAGACTCTGTCTTCCTAATTACATCATGGAAGATAGACTTGCACATTCTCAGTGAGCGCCCTCTATTGATGTGCATTCTTGAGGCACTGGCTTCCTAATTACATCATGGAAGTCAGATTTGCATATTCTTCCCATGTTCCTTTGCACAGTGGAGCGCTCATGACTTAATAAGACTCCACACACCTAAATGGTGGTTCTCTCCCTATGGGGTGACGATATCTAAAAAATGTAAAGTAGGAAGCCATTACAGAAGTAAGCATCTTGCTAATATTTCCAAGTGAATTATCTGGTCATATATCTTATATATAATGAACAGTATAGTCAGCTGCCCCCACACAAGCTGGTAATCTGTAATAGCATGCAATAAACCACATTGCTTCTCAGCCTACATTTAATATATGTAACAATTGCAGCAAGTGCATTCTTCAGATAATGTTTTATGTCTATGTCCATGCAGACGTAACAGAAGATATGGATATGGATTTGGATAAAGAATTTTTACAGGACTTGAAGGAACTCAAAATCCTAATCACTGATAAAGACCTTCTGGACCAACATAAGAGGTGAGAAATGTGAACACGTTGTGTGTGAGATTACATGATGTAGTCTGTTACCCTGCGGGAAGTCATTCATTAACAAGACTAAGAAGGTGAACTGGCGCTGGAAGGTCTGGAAATACTGGCAGGTCAAATACTTCAAGTACACTCGCCAAGCTATTTAGTATGCAAAGTGTTACCTTTCAATAGTGTAAGACCCTTTGTACAGAACAGTATACATGCGACATGCAGGACTTTATGTGCGGCCCAAAAAAACTGTTTCTCCGCGGAGAGGCTGCATACGGACATGGGAAATTTGATTCAAAGGTGTATTCCCATAACTCTTGTTCACCAACCTGCAGGCTCTGTACTCTCTTCACTTCCTGGTTTTCTCGGTACATTGGTGGGCAGGGTTTCACTTGCTCTGCTATCTGCTATGTTTGCAGTCAGTAATGAGAGATTGGTTGTAAATGCATTACCACAGTGTGAAGCTGATGTAGCAGAGCTGGATTTGAGTCAGTTTGCATTACATACAGAGGTACCGGACTCCCTGTCTCAGTTCTTATCAGCCAAATTCAATTAAACCGACTGATAAGTGGAAAAGCTGAAGATGGACAGCACAGTAATCCCGGAGCTCTCACCTCCCCCTCCCCTATCTGAGGAGCTCTGTTGCTTGTCAGCCCCTTCCTCTCCCCCTGAGAGGAGGCAGCTACGTCACTTGGTCCGGGGCCTGTGGTCATAGAAACGCATGTAAACAATGAAGAGAATAAATTAAGATGGCGGACAAACAAAGCAGTTTTTAAAAAGCAATGTATTTAGAAAAAGTCTTAAATCCACATAAACTAGCAGTATAGATAGGATCCTTGTTATGGGACAACCCCTTTAAAAACTCATTCATATGAATGGGTGTTCAAACTGACCGCCGGGAAGCCGTCCCCTATGCAGTTTCGCTGGGGATCAGGACGGAGACCCAGCGTGCAGACATGGGGGCAAGTGTGAATGCCCCCTTTATAGTTTATTTTTGTCAATTGATAAAATGAAGCAATGAACAAAAGAGAAATGTAAATCATATTAAGATTTGCTGTGACCTTTTGCCCTGATCTGCAATTCATCGTTCAAGATGTTTGGTACAACCTTACTCACAATTTTTTTTTATTTAGCTTTCTCTTTTGTTCACTTCAGTTTGTTAGTTGTGACTTTGAAAACCTTCTTGCATTGCAGTATTTTATCCACACCTGCCTAAATCTTTTGTGCATTAGTGTTCTGCATATTGTCCTACAAATTATATATCTGTCTGCTAGCCCCTGTTCTGTAACCTGCTGCAGTCCAGACACTATATTCATCATGACCGGTTCCTTTTAAAATATTTTTACTTAAGTAATTTTTGGTAAAGGACCTTTCAGACCTGGTTCAGAATCCTCGTAAGTGCCACATATGGGAGAAAATAACAAAGGCACACGTGTTTAATTCTCCACTGATCCCACACAAAGAGTTAATTGGTCCCCTGCTGACCTTTCAGTGAAGCGTTGTACAGGACAAGTGGCTGCTGTGTCAGGTGTTGAGAATGTCATTGATGTGAACAATGATCAGGAACCATCTGTGTGAGACAGAATCTGAAGGTGAGCATTGTCGGGTCACTGTTTTTACCCATTCCCGGGCGTTCTTAAAGGGATTTTTTTAGGCAGTCATATTTAAGTATAGCATATGTATTATAGCCACATCCCAATAAAGTATTAGATAGAGTATCCACCTGGAACACATGGGTCTTATTAGGTAATCCAGACTGACAATGTAGAGACGTCATACGATCACAGGTTTGTTAAAGTAATGATAATATCGGTAACCTTAAGGGTAAGTCCACATGGGATGTATCTAGAGTAGATCTGCGTTGTACAGCAGTATCACAGTATATTATGTGAACAATCACATGTTTAAAGCCAGTAAGTGAGCTAAAAAAAATTCTTTAAAATAAAAATGTCCTATCTCACTTTTTCTAAAAAAAAAAATAAATTAAAAATTAAACAATTAAAAAAAAAAAAAATCAAGATAATTTCTGTGTCCTTTAGGCGGAATGGTATACAGTGGTCCCTTGACTTTCGCGGGGGATACGTTCCAAGGCTGCCCGCGAAAGTCAAACTTCTGCGAAGTGGAGATGCGGTGTTTAATCTCATGTTAGGGGATGTCCTGCAATTCTGTTCATATCCAAAATAGTCTACGTACAGTACAGTATAGGAAATGATATGGGTACTCACCATTGAAGAAGATATACGAAACTTTTCTAATGACATTGATGAGCGGCCGCGGGAAAACCCGTGGTGTTCAAAAAAATCAACGGAGTATCCTTCCATTAATATTAATATTAAAACCCATGGTATAGCCCTTCCACGAAGGTCGGACCCGCGAACGTCAAGGGACCACTGTAATGGTAAAATAAAAAAAATCACCTAACCCGGTTTGGTTTACCTCATAACAAAAATTCATCAAAAGGTCGTGTATACCAATAAGGTGGTAGTAGTAGTAATAATAATACATTTTATTTATATAGCGCCAACATATTCCACAGCACTTTACAAAATGTAGGGTTCAAGACACAAAAATACATTATAGAGAAATGGTCAGTTCACACAATGGGACTGAGGGCCCTGCTCGCAAGAGCTTACACTCTATGAGGTAGAGGGGGTGACACAAGAGGTAGCAGGGGCGGCCTTGCTTATACAGGGGTCAGACAATTTTGTAATAGAGGTGACTGTCACTACACATTAATAAACTGTATGAGCCGTCACCAGTCGTGTCCTTTAAAGATTGTGCCTGGACATATAAAGTTAGTCTGAAACAACATCATATCATGTGGGAGTGGCAAGGATGGACCGGACAAAAAAGAGGATCTCTGCGCTCAATCCGTCGTCTTTTAAAATTTCACTTTATTTTGGAAATATAAACACAACGCGTTTCGGGCTAGCTGCCCTTTTTCAAGTGTATGAACTTATATCTCACGTCGAGCTGGATGCTTCCAGCTCGACGTGAGATATAAGTTCATACACTTGAAAAAGGGCAGCTAGCCCGAAACGCGTTGTGTTTATATTTCCAAAATAAAGTGAAATTTTAAAAGACGACGGATTGAGCGCAGAGATCCTCTTTTTTGTCCGGTCCATCCTTGCCATTACCTACACCTAGAGTGACGTGGATCCCGCTGGCTCTCCCCTAGGGGCGAAAGACCTCCCCTTCATAAGTGGTCTATAAACTGTGAAAAACGGTTGTGTTTACAACCTTCCAAGGTGAGCAACTTTTTTGTCTTATTGACCTCCTTACTATACGGTACTTCACTATGTGCGGCTCGGTGCTGTTCTTTGTTTATCCGTATCATGTGGGAGTGGGAACAGAGGAGGGTTTGTTTTAGGGATTCTAAATATGGAAGGGTTTACATTAGGAATTGTGATCTGCCTGTCTGAAAAGATGTGTCTTTAGTTTGCGCTTGAAAAGGTAGAAGTAAGAACTACAGCTTGCACTGTAAAACATAATCCTTCGGCTCCATAGACAGAAATATGGCTTTTTTTTTTTTTTTTTCATTTCACCCCACAAATCATTTTGAACATTCCTATATTTATTTTTGCTTCTATAGTGCCAACACTACAGCTATATGGTGATTATAAATGGTGCCATTACAAAATACAACTTGTCCCACAAAAAATGGAGACTTAAAAATCAAAAGGTTATGGTTCTTAGAAAGTGGAGAGGAAAAAGGCCATGTCTTCAGTGTAAAGACATATAAACACTGGGAATCATCTCTTCTTACCCACAAATAACATGAGGGTCCGTGGCGTCTCTGGCGACCTATGCGTCCCAGTTTAAAGTAGTAATTCACTGGCAGCTGGCAAATAAGATGTCCAGTGGAGGATTGTTTGGATGTAATGAAATCTTCATGTATAATGTCAGAATCAAAGTGACAAATGTCTGGCCGGCCGCAGGCTTCTCGGTGTTTTTCCTACCACAGTTGACATAAGGCATGACTTCTCAGCAGCAGGCGGCGGTCGGGGGCTGTTTATACAAGTGGTGTTGATTTTCTGTTTTATCTTTAGTTTGGTCTGTACATCATTGAGAGGAAAGATCTCCGTGTTCCATGAAATGGAGGCAAATTTTAAGGTAGGTCCAATGTTCTCTTTTGACAATGTAAAAGACTTTGTCCTTGTATATTACCATTAAAACCCACATTATTATCTCCGTACAGACACTCTCTAGAGCTTTGGTGAATATCGGTACAAGCCTTACCCATAACAAAGATGTACGAGATTTCTTCATTGATCTTGTGGAAAAGGTATTCATGTGCAGACGGCTTTTTTTATTTTTACAAGAAAGGGATTAAAAGTATTAAAATATTGATGGTTTGTCCGATTATGGACGGTGTCCGATCAATGAGGGCCAACGGTCCACCAGTGATCGGGCAATGGAAATATATACATATACAGGCTGAAGTACAACCCCTACCGTGTAGTGTCATACTATTACTACAAGGATTTTGCCACTTTTTACAACTGATAATGCTCCTTGTATCCAGTATTTATGGTCTAATTCGTGTCCCGAACACTAGAAAGATGTAAGGGGATGATGCAAAAGAAAAGCTGCTCCTAGAATCTGCTCAGGTTTCTATGGGTAAGGCTTGGAAAATGGGTAGACCGAATAGGTACCCACATATGGAGACTGTCGTGCTCTGAACTCTCATTACATTGTATACAGAGTCTCCACTCCGGCTTCATTTACCTGACACTAGGCTCACACTAGCGTCCGGCTTTCTTTTCTTCAGGGTCCACTTGGCAACCCGAAAAAACGGAAACCTGATCCACTTAAAAAGCAGTTAACCAGAGAAACCCGCTGACCACATAGACTCTATTCCGCCAAAATCGACAGAAAGAAAAGTCTTGCTTCAGGATTTCTCTCCACATATTTTTAGCAGCTTTAGGATATGTTGACACAGAGTTTTTTGGCAGCTGGATGTTGACGTGGAATCCACCTGCCAAAATGGCTTCCATTGACTTCAGTGGGAGCCGCTTGCTTTTTTTTTTACCCTGCTAGCTAGTAGCGGAAAAAGGAAGCAACATGCCCTATCTTGCTTTGGACATCATGGCTGCAACAGCTGCGGCGTCCGCGGCTCGAGACACGCTCCTGTTTAGACCCATTCATTTGGGTCTGATCTGGAGTGGGAAACCGCGACGGAATGCTGATGCAGTGCATCGGCATCCTGTCGCGGTTAGCGGCGTGGAAATTTACACAGCAGAAACCAAATGCCACCGTGTGAACATAGACTTACGCGGCTGGGGTATATGGATTTGGTTATTTATTTTTTGGAGGGCAATTAATTTCAGAGTCCTGTTCACATGATAATGCGGTGTTAGGCAACCATTTTTGTACAGCGTGTCAGTTTAAATTAAGAAATCAAAGATGAGGTACTCGGAGTGCCGAGCAATGATTGTCAGACTGACAACCCCTATACTAAAGTCATATACCACAGAAGTGCTGCCACTAGATGTTTCTGGCCGCGCGCGTTTACTGCTATTTCCTGGGACGCATCTCTGCTTTGTCATTCGAAGCAATGAAAGTTCATGTACATCCCATAATTAATGATAAATGTATGTGTCCAGGAGCACCGTGTGGCGAAACACTATGTATCTTGATGCAGCTATAGCAAGATTGGCACACGTGCCGGGGGTTGCTGACCCCTCTGATAAAGGGTTATTCCATCTCTGAAAATTGTGGCTTCAAAGTGCCTTTCCCTAGGGGGGAATTATGGGAAGCGCTGAGCACTGCTGCTCTACCCTGTTCCCATAACTCCCAAAGAGGAGAATGGCGACCACTTAAAATTGATCTTTTCCCACCTCCACTAGCAGTAACCCTTTGCCCCTACTTATCCTGAGCAATCAGTGTTGTTCCTGTTAGCACACAATGTGCTTTTTGAGTTCTCTACTGTCAGCCGGGTGGTCCTAGGCTGGAGCAGATCTCCTGAGGACTGACCACCTCACAATAGAGAGCAGAATTGTGCTGAAACTAATAGAAAGGATGACTCTACAATGGTGGAGGCTAGAGGAAAACTCCAACTACATCTGAATCAGTGTAGCAGCAGCTACAGAGTTGGTGGAGGTGGTGAAAGGACGTCTTCTAACTAGGGTAGCTCGTCTTGTAATGCTGTTTCCATAACTCTAAAGCTACAGAAACTGCTGTCCTCCTATTCTCCTTTATGGTACCTACAGAAACGATGTAGAGCAGCTCTGATCAGCTGGTCTCTTCAGTTCCTGCTGTAGGGTCAGGATGCAGAGCAGATAACACCATCATGGCAGCAATTTGCTGGTGATCTAGGACTGAACATATCATGGACAAAAAAAAGTGCAATAAATGTGAACTGAGTGAGTGAACAACTGGAACAGAGGGAGAAAGGACCTAGCCCGCAAGAGCTTAAAAACTGTTATGGTGCTGAAGTGGCATCTTGGACTTTGCCCAAGAGCTGGGTTTTTAGGTTTTGGAATGTGGAGTAGAGTCTGACATTTTGGAATAGTAGAGTATGAAAGAAATCAGGAGATTCGGTCAGAGACGTACGGAGGGGACAAGTTGTGGTTGGACTTGTATGTCATTGTTACTAGTTCATACACTCGCAGTCCAGTGGGTGGCCAGTGAAGAGACTGTCCGAGTGGTGGCAAGGGGGGAGGTGGATTAAGCACTAAACTGCGCGTGTAGACTCTATTCAGACCAGGCTTACATGTGTCTGTTATTGGATTGTGACTCCATCTTCGTGCTTTTTGCCACTCTAAGATGAATGAAGCCATGGTCACACATTAAACTTGTATTTGTCTTTTATTAGGACGGGAAGGTGTTAATGATTGGGCCGTGTAATAAGTAACAGATGACTTTTCTTCTCTTGCAGTTTATAGAGCCTTGTAAAGCTTCTAACTGGTCGCCTTCGGATGTTCAACTGTTTCTCACTCAGTACACGGCATCTGCTCGCGCTCTCGATGCCTTCAAGTGAGTCTTTTATTGGTTTCACTGATGGAACTGCAGCACATCCTGTTCTGTCTTAAGCTTCTTTCCTCTCCAGCCCGTTTTCATTTTTTTTCCCCTCATACTGGTTTTCCCTTCCTAAAATTCTTTCAACGACAGTTTCCTCTATTTAATAGAAAATAGTGCGGTTATTTCCAGGCTTCCTGGCCTTCTCCATTTTTACAATCCTCACCTACTAGAACTCTTCAAATAAGAATTCCTCAGTCGGTTATCGTCTTACTGACATGTGATCACACTCAGTCCAGTGTGTACCACCAAGCCCACCAGCATACCGTGTGATACGTATGGAGGTCCCTCATAGGGAACACCTGCATTGTCTTTCAAACATGCTTATGTATGGGGGTCAGCAGGGAGAGACATTTACAGCTATGTAATGCATATGGCCAGCTCTACACCATACACAGTTGTCCAGCTAGAGGCAAATCTGTAACAAGTCTAGTAGTATGCCATTTGTTAGCGTATGGGAAAACTGCACCCACAAGCTTTCACTATAGATTTTTTGACATGACCCGACTAAGTGATGGGTGAGAATTGGACAATAAATGTCTTTTTTCAGATTTTTTCAACGGTCAGGACCTCATATAGCGGTGTGAATACAGCTTTAATTTTAATTATTTTTTTGCTTATACCTTACCAGTCAGTGTGTTGTGATGCCGAGTCCTCGCCACATAATCCACTCACCAGTGACAACCAAAGACACAAATACCTGTAGCAATGTCAAATACCGCACGCAGTGCAAATACTTTCCAGCAGGGCCAACAGGTAATACATCCGAGAAGTGCCAGACTCCACAACATCTCGCCAAACAAATATCACTATGCAGGACAAAGTACCTAAACAGAAGCAACAAACACCACAGCGTAGCGTCACTCGTAGTGATGTTGCCCCTCAACCTTCCTCTCGCCTAAAACACGGTACAGCCCGCCAAACTAAACCTTCCACACTTGCAGCAAATCATTCCCTAACTCTACACCTCTCAGCACAACCATAACAGAGGGAGATAAGAGAGGACCCAGTACCGGTCTACTATAATGCCTATAAACTGCAAACTCCAGCAGAACCGCTCCCAGTTGAAGGATCTGCAGACTCTTTGCGATGGTGTCATCACGGATTCTTACTAGCCATGGAGACTGCACTGATAATGTAGCATTGCCATTACCTGTGCAGTTTCTGTTTTCGAGTCCCTGGATTGTTCTGATTGTGACGCGGCAGGGACCTGAGCTTCACCAGCCATTGAGCCGCAGCTCACCACTGAGGTCACTTCACAGTTTCAGAAGCAAAGCTCAGTATCGCCATTGACCATATTTGCTGTTTTGTTCTTTCCAGGCAGCAGTCTCTTTGGGAGAGATACATGGGCACCTTACGAAGCTGTCTACTGAAAATGTATCACAACTGATTGTTACCTGCGGTCAAGCACAGGCAGTTCATAGACTGCGTCATCTGATGACACGACTTCTTACAAGTATGACAGCACCAAGTAGGCGAGAGGTCAATCTTCACTGTCTGTCGCTTGCACTGTATGTGTAGTGTGTATATATATCTATGTACATATGGAATGTATAAATATATTGTCTTTTTAATAAAGTTCCTTAAATCTCAGTTTGTTTTGCTTTGTATATTTAACAGTGATAGACAATGGGGCAGATTTACTAATCCTGTCTAATATTTACACTGCAACAGATTTATCATAGTCTGGGGCAACTGTAGATGATCTATTAGTTGGCTTACTTGGTGGCAAAATTCTGGCACAACTGTGCCGCATATCGTTGCATCTTAAGCCATATCCCTTTTTTGTCAAGTCGCACCTTAATCCTGTTAACCCATGCGCCTTGTTTGATGAGATCTGAAACACTGAATATGTTGCAAGACTCGTCCGCCAGTTTATTTGGCACATTTGTGCTCCAGTCCTATCATGTTTCATTAGTAAATCTCCCTCAATGGGTTTTCACCTCTCTAAACATTGAATAGTATTTCCTCCCTATTAGTTTTTAAAGGGATTTTCCAGCCCCGGATAATTTTTTTCATACTGATGAGCTATCCACAGGATTGGTGATCATTATGTGATCTGTCGGGGTCCAACACCTAAAATCCGCTGATCAGCTATTACAGCCTCTGGCTTCTGGGAGCTGTTAGTGGAGCGGGAACGCATGCAGCACCGTCTTATTCAAGTAATAGGAGCGTTGCTGCAGTTCTTTAGTAGCACCACTATGTGGCGGACGGGGTCACTGCACCGCTCCTATTACATGTGTTGCACACATTCCCCATTCACTTGCAGTTTCCAAAACCCAGAGGCTACGGCAGCAGCTAGTCAGGAGTCCGAGTGTTGGACCCCAACAGATCACATGCTGATGACCCATCTGGTGGGCCGAAAAACCCCTTTAGCATTAAAAAGAAAAAAAAATGCAGTTATTCATTGAGGTGCCAATCTAAATCCCAAATATTGTTAGCAGATCTTACCAATATTTGTAGAATCTTCCAGCAATTCAATGTATGTAGGGGGAAATAAAGATCGGCATGTTAGATTTCAACATACTGATACATTTTTTTGCTTGGAGAGCTGCCAAAGGTGTCTCGGTATCCACATTGACATAAACATGTCTGGCCTAGTAGAAGAGCTTCTAGGAGTTTGTGTTGGAGGAGATGACACTTGTTCACCGCTAGAATATACTGGATTTCCATAATCCTGTCGAAACCCATTTATTACTCCTGTCTAATCTTAGTTATAGTAAAGAGTATGTGCCAAATTTATCGAAGTGGGTCGCTTTGTATAATAAATTTGGTGCAAGACGCTTTTGTCTAACATTACGCCACTTATTAGATACTCTATGCCAATAGTTGCTTCTGATATTGTGCCACAGTTTTGGCGCACGTTGTCGCATTTTAAGCCACACCCCTTCCCTCAAAGCCATTCCCTTTCTTCTTACTTAAGGCCAAAGTTCAGAGTACCCAGTTATATACTGTAGACACACTGGAGCACTGCTATGACATTGAGGTGCAGAGTCAGGCCAACCAGCCGCCTTCCTCTCTGGGCCCCATTTTCTCAATCACATTGCGGGGCCCCGGTAACCGATCCTCTTACTGATCCCTGAGATCTGCTATGTGGCCACATAACCACAGCTCACAGTGTGAATAGTGACCTAGATCAAGGCAAAAGCCAGGCAGCAGACTGACAGGAACCCGGCATAGAAACAATCTACTATTGGGAAAACAATTGTTACCAAAATTTTAGAAATTTGCCAATGACTGTCACATCTATTTACATATAGCTGTATAGTAGGCCCACAAAATTATACTAGTGGGCCCCCAAGCCCTCTGATCTGGTGAGACACAAAAGTATCTGAAACAGAATGAATGTGGTTTAAGGCTTGTATGTTATTTTCTTTTTATGTTTTTGGCACACATTAGGCCCATTTAGCTTAGCACATCCCCCCCCTACTGTGTGACCCATTCAGCAGAGGGGCCCTGTATTGTGTATTTGTATGGACAGTCACCTGAACTGATGGTCACAGAACAGTCCTCAGATCTACAGACAGAATTTTATGACCAAAGACAGTTTAATGTATGTGTGACCATGACCGAGGCGTCTTATTAAGCACAATGACGTCTTGCTCTCTTGTTTGTCCGCCCCGTGTTTTGGCCCCTAATGTAGATAACAGATCGTCACTGTTTTCATCTCTTCTTTACACCTAGGAATGTAATGGAGGATTTTACAGAGTGACAGCTGTCCCTTTCTCAGACCACCCAGCCTGCGTGCACATGTGTTAGGGTCACCTGCTTTCCTCAGCCCCCCTGGAGAATGTGTCACTATATCCAAATTCTGTTTGATGTCTATTTTTAGTTGTATTAGAATCCCGAGGTGATTGATCTCAAAGGCTTGAAATTCCTTAGCACCCATTTTTTTTAGACAAGGGTGGTCCATGGGGCATATATCCTGTTTGGAGACCCCTCTAGTAATGGGTTATCTCTTTGAAATCCAACATGGCCGATTTCTTCTTTTCCCTGAGATCGGAGTCTGGAGACCCCCATAAGCATCAGAGGGTATGTCATTTATTTATCTATCTGATTCTATGATATTTATATATGGCCTAATGTAAGATTGGCTTGCTGAAGATAACTAACTGGGGAAGGGGGGATACGCAGCTGAATATACAATTTAACCCATTCTTTTACAAGTAAGACGAGGCAGGGAATACTTTGGATACCACATGAATTTCCAGACAGAAAACCGGATATGTGTACAGGTTATGTTCACTGCATCATAATGGGGCAGGATGAATCCAGACTGTGCGCAACACAGGCAAATTCTTTTACTTCTTCACATGGGCAATATCCAATCCAATATTATTCTTCTTCACGTCCGATGTCTTCTTTACATGTTCTACCTGCAAATAATCGAAGCAAGAGCAAGAAACAGCTAAGGCAATACAGGCATATGTCTCGGGGTAAAGGGTTAACCTGTGTATTGAAACTTGCCCTAGGATGGGGCAGGAAATAAGATTCATATCCAGTGGGGCTGATCCGCACATACGGAGCCCAAGGGCCTGTCTCATAAGATACATCTGTGGGAAAATGAGGGAGGCGACTGGAAGTTCATCCTTAATGTTCCATATAAAGTTACCTTGTCACGTCCCACAGATGAAATCAGACATGAAGCCGGGGCTAGAGGAATCCATTGACCTAACCATTGTCTTGTGTCACGGACGTGTTCTGTGTCCCGTATAGATGTCCATGTGAGACTAGACTGCGCCTAAGCTCGAAAGATTGGGATGGATCTGGATAATACGAGGCTTCAGGAAACCTATAGGTGCTAGGGCCTCTAGAAAAGCAACTTTTATTAGTGCGGTTAGGTGAAAGGTGGCCAGTGTGTGTAACACTAGTATAAGTAGTGGTTGTGGTGATGTGTGGGAGGGAGGAGGAGCGCAGATTTGGGTAAACACAGAGGCTCCAGCGTATGAGGGGGTCTATGTAAGGAACGAATAATAAGAGTGGTGGGGATCTCTAGGGGAAGACGTTGTGACACAGGTCTCCAGGGGTGTGTAAGGGGTGGGGACCCAGATGGGGGTGAACAGCTGGACATGAAAGAGCTGTGTGTCTGTATTTAAGTAAAACCAGGTGTGGGGGGGATTTTTACTGGAAAGTAGGGAGGGATTGGCAGAAACTCAGGAATTTGGAGAGACGGAGAAAAAGAGAGAGCGAGAGATAGAAGTAGTGAGAGCTTAAACACACAGGGTGGGACTTGGTCACTAGATGTGAGAAGTTAGGAGTGTGTAAGACTGTGTGGGAAAGGGGGAAAGGAGAAAGAGACAACTCCTGGCATAGTGCTAGAGAAGGAGGGGAGACGGCGCACAAAGAGGACGTGAACAAGGGAGACATTTAGTGCAGGAGAGAAGAGTGAAGAGGGGGGAGTGTGCACGAAAGTCAATCCGCTGCGCTCATTCATCATAAAGAAGTGTAAGTACGCACGTCCCTCTGTCTACATCTATGTACAGATTCATGTTCTTCCTATATAATCAATTACATCTGATCTAGATCTATATATAGCGAGAAATACGGATAGATCAGTCTATAGATCAGCTCATAAAATATATCCTAGCAGATTCCATCTACAGTGACTGGACTGGACTTCAAACTTTAACAAGTCTGTGATTCTTTTTTTTATTTTATTATTATTTTTTAATATAGAAATATGTTATCTCCATAGAGTTAAAACTTCTAAAGACTGAATTATACCGAAAAAACCCGTGTGTAAACGTTCCTGAAATAAATCAATGGAACGGCTACTTTGATCAAATGTATGGATTTGGTTATATATGGAATTATTATTATTTTTTTATTTTTTTTTTTAGAATAATTTCCCAAAGACCTAAACCTTATGCTGGATTTAGCAATTGTGTAAAATGTATGCTATCCAGCATGTGCTGCCTCATCTTCATTCATCCAGGCAGCCTGTGTGGTCTTACGGCATTGTTATACTGTATATAGCTTTCTTGTGCTATTATACATTCCTGCATGTTATATATAGGTTTCTTGTAGTATTCGTATACCTTCCTACAGGAGGATTAGTCACAATAGAGTCCACTATGGTGGTCTCCTTATGGCACATGGTCCAGTATATATGTATCCAGTATAGCTGCATCCGGTTTTCTCAAGTAATCCTCGTCTTCTCTTTTCTTGTGTTTGTAGATGATGTATTTCTTCTTATTATTCTGTGTCCTTCTGGTTCCCAGCATCCAACAAGAAAATGAGGAGGCAAACACCTTCACGGTAATCTGCCTCTATATACTGTATACATATGTGTTAAAGTTGTATACTATAGATAAGGACATCACACATCCAGTGGCAGCTGTACATGAAATATAGGACCAATCTATATAGTCCTGACCTAACCTGGCCATACTCATGAGATAACTGTTGGTAGGCAAATACCTATTACTCCTGGTCAGCTGAGCATGCGTGTATCCTCAATAGAGATGGGACCAACACCTCTGGTGGTGTACCCCCTCATGGGTACCATGTGTGGCCACCTACCCTTCATGTCATTCATGGATAAAGGTTTGCTAGTCCTTATAGACATTAGACATCTAACATCTATAGGTAGCATTAGATTTCTGTAGGATGGAGGTCCCTATAGTATATGTGAGACATCTTTGTGATCCTATAGAGCAGGAGTCTGGCCATTATCAATGTGTTATGCTGTGAAGGTCCCATCAGACAATGCAGGGAAATAGCTGGAAGCTATACCAATATAGGAAAGAGTTAATAATCTAGATTAAGATTTTCCAATTCCTGGTAGGTTTAAGCATTTATGGAGTTGCTTATTGATTTCTAGAGACCTTTATCTATATTAATAATGTACACTAAAATGTCTGCCCTCCTTGGATGACCATGAAAGTGAAATGGAAAAACCAAGGCTGAGGCCGTAATTCTGCAAAGTTATCTTTGGATTATTGGAACACGTCTGCTTGTACAGGATACTGCTCTTCTCGTCCTTCTTAGAATCTGAATTGACATACTAAGTATTTACTGAGACAGTCGTGTCAGGGGTTTGGGGGTTTGGTGTACACAGCCTCATGTATGTGCCATAGAACCAACATCTGCCATACACATCTGGATTTTCTAACCAGTTTGGCTTCTACATAGATACAACGTGTTGGTTCATGAAGTCACATTAAAAGTGCTCGGTTTAAAGAGAACCTGCCAGATAATTTTATCCACCCTAAACTGGTCCCAGCCTGCGCAGCATCTAGTAATCACCTTTCCTATGGGGCCCTCACTAAGATTTCAGTTGCTGTAAAGTCAAATCATAAGCTTTTCAAACCTTAGACCGGCATATGCAGATTTACCTTAACTAGTCACAGGGGCGGGGAGTCGCTTCATCTAGTCACGTAGTTGTGGTGCTAGATCTCACCCTATGCGGGCAGGGGACAGCTTCATCTAGTCACGTAGTCGTGGTGCTAGATCTCACTCTATCCAGGCGTGGTGCAGCTTCATCTAGTCATATAGTCGTGGTGCTAGATCTCACCCTATGCAGCAGGGAGCAGCCTCATCTAGTCATGTAGTCATTGTACTAGCTCTCACCCTATATGGGCGGGGAACCGCTTCATCTAGTCATGTAGTCATTGTGCTGGATCTGACCCTACACAAGGGGGGAGCAGGTTCATCTAGTCATGTAGTTGTTGTGCTAGGTCTCACCCTACACAAGTGGAGAGCAGCTTCATCTAGTCATGTAGTCGTTGTGCTAGGTCTCACCCTACACAAGTGGGGAGCAGCTTCATCTAGTCATATAGTCGTGGTGCTAGATCTCACCCTATGCGGGCAGGGGGCAGCTTCATCTAGTCATGTAGTCGTTGTGTAGGTCTCACCCCACTTCGTCTCATCATTCAATCATTGCACTAAATCCCACCCTGTGAGACCTGCAGACAGGGAGGGTATCAGGCTGACGTCTCACAGTGAAGGACATGTCAGTCATGCTGCTCATGGTATGATTTAGCGTAAAGATTTTTCTCCAGATTCCATGGTTTATTTAGCCACAGAACAGCGACACGAGGTTCAGGGTGGCTAGTCCCCTTGTACCTGAGGCTAGTCAGCAACAGAAAGCCAATGCGCGGCTTCCGGTTTCCACAGTCCACAAGTTTGAAATTTATAGAGCAATCTGAGATGGAAGACTTCAAATTACGGCATGTGAACCTAGCCTAACTGTGTCACCTATGTGCGGTCACATGACTAAGGCAGATTTTTAGCCCCCAATTGTTATCAATGAAGGGACCTACTAAATTACAGCAAGTAGAGATCCCGAAAACTGAGAGAACTTGATGCAGAAAATATATTGAAAAATTAAATACGTTTTCATTATACAAGCAATGACATTTATTTGCTGAAGCAGGAATATCCCTTTAAGGACGACGCTCGGCTACCTGTGTAAAGCCAGAGGTTGAGAATTCAGAAAATAAAACAACATATTGACCTTAGAACAATGTTATTCTACTCATGGTATATTTCCTATTATTTCTATAGCGCCTTAATATTCCTCAGCCCTCTGTACACCTATATACAGAATACATCTCACCCTAATATTCCTCAGCACTATGTACACCTATATACAGAATACAGCTCACCCTAATATTCCTCAGCCCTATGTACACCTATATACAGAATACAGCTCACCCTAATATTCCTCAGCCCTATGTATAAAAATATGCAAATCTATTCTCCTGGATGGAATTAGGAGAACAGAGTGCATTCTGTACACCACCCTATAGAGGGCAGCATCCTTAAACATCATGAACGACTCAGTTATAAAGTCTTTTAATCATAATGTGGATTTAATTGCTAAATCAGTATTTCTGTCTCAAAAGGAACAGATTCCCAACTATACCATACCCTCAGCCCTATGTAGTCCTATATACAGAATACATCTCACCCTAATATTCCTCAGCCCTATATACAGAATACATCTCACCCTAATATTCCTCAGCCCTATATACAGAATACATCTCACCCTAATATCCCTCAGCCCTATGTAGTCCTATATACAGAATACATCTCACCCTAATATTCCTCAGCCCTATGTACACCTATATACAGAATACATCTCACCCTAATATTCCTCAGCCCTATGTACACCTATATACAGAATACATCTCACCCTAATATTCCTCAGCCCTATGTACACCTATATACAGAATACATCTCACCCTAATATTCCTCAGCCCTATGTACACCTATATACAGAATACATCTCACCCTAATATTCCTCAGCCCTATGTACACCTATATACAGAATACATCTCACCCTAATATTCTTCAGCCCTATGTAGTCCTATATATACAGAATACATCTCACCCTAATATTCCTCAGCCCTATGTAGTCCTATATATACAGAATACATCTCACCCTAATATCCCTCAGCCCTATGTACACCTATATACAGAATACATCTCACTCTAATATTCCTCAGCCCTATGTAGTCCTATATATACAGAATACATCTCACCCTAATATTCCTCAGCCCTATGTACACCTATATACAGAATACATCTCACCCTAATATTCCTCAGCCCTATGTACACCTATATACAGAATACATCTCACCCTAATATTCCTCAGCCCTATGTACACCTATATACAGAATACATCTCACCCTAATATTCCTCAGCCCTATGTACACCTATATACAGAATACATCTCACCCTAATATTCCTCAGCCCTGTGTACACCTATATACAGAATACATCTCACCCTAATATTCCTCAGCCCTATGTACACCTATATACAGAATACATCTCACCCTAATATTCCTCAGCCCTGTGTACACCTATATACAGAATACATCTCACCCTAATATTCCTCAGCCATATGTACTCCTATATACAGAATACATCTCACCCTAATATTCCTCAGCCCTATGTACACCTATATACAGAATACATCTCACCCTAATATTCCTCAGCCCTATGTACACCTATATACAGAATACATCTCACCCTAATATTCCTCAGCCCTGTATACAGAATACATCTCACCCTAATATCCCTCAGCCCTATGTACACCTATATACAGAATACATCTCACCCTAATATTCCTCAGCCCTATGTAGTCCTATATACAGAATACATCTCACCCTAATATCCCTCAGCCCTATGTACACCTATATACAGAATACATCTCACCCTAATATTCCTCAGCCCTATGTAGTCCTATATATACAGAATACATCTCACCCTAATATCCCTCAGCCCTATGTACACCTATATACAGAATACATCTCACCCTAATATTCCTCAGCCCTATGTAGTCCTATATACAGAATACATCTCACCCTAATATTCCTCAGCCCTATGTACTCCTATATACAGAATACATCTCACCCTAATATCCCTCAGCCCTATGTACACCTATATACAGAATACATCTCACCCTAATATTCCTCAGCCCTATGTAGTCCTATATATACAGAATACATCTCACCCTAATATTCCTCAGCCCTATGTAGTCCTATATATACAGAATACATCTCACCCTAATATTCCTCAGCCCTATGTAGTCCTATATATACAGAATACATCTCACCCTAATATCCCTCAGCCCTATGTACACCTATATACAGAATACATCTCACCCTAATATTCCTCAGCCCTATGTAGTCCTATATACAGAATACATCTCACCCTAATATTCCTCAGCCCTATATACAGAATACATCTCACCCTAATATCCCTCAGCCCTATGTACACCTATATACAGAATACATCTCACCCTAATATTCCTCAGCCCTATATACAGAATACATCTCACCCTAATATCCCCCAGCCCTATGTACACCTATATGCAGAATACATCTCACCCTAATATTCCTCAGCCCTATGTACACCTATATACAGAATACATCTCACCCTAATATTCCTCAGCCCTATGTAGTCCTATATATACAGAATACATCTCACCCTAATATCCCTCAGCCCTATGTACACCTATATACAGAATACATCTCACTCTAATATTCCTCAGCCCTATGTAGTCCTATATATACAGAATACATCTCACCCTAATATTCCTCAGCCCTGTGTACACCTATATACAGAATACATCTCACCCTAATATTCCTCAGCCCTATGTACACCTATATACAGAATACATCTCACCCTAATATTCCTCAGCCCTATGTACACCTATATACAGAATACATCTCACCCTAATATTCCTCAGCCCTATGTAGTCCTATATATACAGAATACATCTCACCCTAATATTCCTCAGCCCTATGTACACCTATATACAGAATACATCTCACCCTAATATTCCTCAGCCCTATGTAGTCCTATATATACAGAATACATCTCACCCTAATATTCCTCAGCCCTATGTACACCTATATACAGAATACATCTCACCCTAATATTCCTCAGCCATATGTACACCTATATACAGAATACATCTCACCCTAATATTCCTCAGCCCTATGTAGTCCTATATACAGAATACATCTCACCCTAATATTCCTCAGCCCTATGTACACCTATATACAGAATACATCTCACCCTAATATTCCTCAGCCATATGTACTCCTATATACAGAATACATCTCACCCTAATATTCCTCAGCCCTATGTATACCTATATACAGAATACATCTCACCCTAATATTCCTCAGCCCTATGTACACCTATATACAGAATACATCTCACCCTAATATTCCTCAGCCCTGTATACAGAATACATCTCACCCTAATATCCCTCAGCCCTATGTACACCTATATACAGAATACATCTCACCCTAATATTCCTCAGCCCTATGTAGTCCTATATACAGAATACATCTCACCCTAATATTCCTCAGCCCTATGTACACCTATATACAGAATACATCTCACCCTAATATTCCTCAGCCCTATGTAGTCATATATACAGAATACATCTCACCCTAATATTCCTCAGCCCTATGTACTCCTATATACAGAATACATCTCACCCTAATATTCCTCAGCCCTATGTACTCCTATATACAGAATACATCTCACCCTAATATTCCTCAGCCCTGTGTACACCTATATACAGAATACATCTCACCCTAATATTCCTCAGCCCTATATACAGAATACATCTCACCCTAATATTCTTCAGCCCTATGTAGTCCTATATATACAGAATACATCTCACCCTAATATTCCTCAGCCCTATGTAGTCCTATATATACAGAATACATCTCACCCTAATATTCCTCAGCCCTATGTACACCTATATACAGAATACATCTCACCCTAATATTCCTCAGCCCTGTATACAGAATACATCTCACCCTAATATCCCTCAGCCCTATGTACACCTATATACAGAATACATCTCACCCTAATATTCCTCAGCCCTATGTACTCCTATATACAGAATACATCTCACCCTAATATTCCTCAGCCCTATGTACTCCTATATACAGAATACATCTCACCCTAATATTCCTCAGCCCTGTGTACACCTATATACAGAATACATCTCACCCTAATATTCCTCAGCCCTATGTACTCCTATATACAGAATACATCTCACCCTAATATTCCTCAGCCCTATATACAGAATACATCTCACCCTAATATTCTTCAGCCCTATGTAGTCCTATATATACAGAATACATCTCACCCTAATATTCCTCAGCCCTATGTAGTCCTATATATACAGAATACATCTCACCCTAATATTCCTCAGCCCTATGTAGTCCTATATACAGAATACATCTCACCCTAATATTCCTCAGCCCTATGTACACCTATATACAGAATACATCTCACCCTAATATTCCTCAGCCCTATGTACACCTATATACAGAATACATCTCACCCTAATATTCCTCAGCCCTGTATACAGAATACATCTCACCCTAATATCCCTCAGCCCTATGTACACCTATATACAGAATACATCTCACCCTAATATTCCTCAGCCCTATGTAGTCCTATATATACAGAATACATCTCACCCTAATATTCCTCAGCCCTATGTAGTCCTATATATACAGAATACATCTCACCCTAATATCCCTCAGCCCTATGTACACCTATATATACAGAATACATCTCACCCTAATATTCCTCAGCCCTATGTAGTCCTATATATACAGAATACATCTCACCCTAATATCCCTCAGCCCTATGTACACCTATATACAGAATACATCTCACCCTAATATTCCTCAGCCCTATGTACACCTATATACAGAATACATCTCACCCTAATATTCCTCAGCCCTGTATACAGAATACATCTCACCCTAATATTCCTCAGCCCTATGTACACCTATATACAGAATACATCTCACCCTAATATTCCTCAGCCCTATGTACACCTATATACAGAATACATCTCACCCTAATATTCCTCAGCCCTATGTAGTCCTATATATACAGAATACATCTCACCCTAATATTCCTCAGCCCTATGTACACCTATATACAGAATACATCTCACCCTAATATTCCTCAGCCCTGTGTACACCTATATACAGAATACATCTCACCCTAATATTCCTCAGCCCTATGTAGTCCTATATACAGAATACATCTCACCCTAATATTCCTCAGCCCTATGTACACCTATATACAGAATATATCTCACCCTAATATTCCTCAGCCATATGTACACCTATATACAGAATACATCTCACCCTAATATTCCTCAGCCCTATGTAGTCCTATATACAGAATACATCTCACCCTAATATTCCTCAGCCCTATGTAGTCCTATATACAGAATACATCTCACCCTAATATTCCTCAGCCCTATGTAGTCCTATGTACAGAATACATCTCACCCTAATATTCCTCAGCCCTATGTACACCTATATACAGAATACATCTCACCCTAATATTCCTCAGCCCTATGTACACCTATATACAGAATACATCTCACCCTAATATTCCTCAGCCCTATGTAGTCCTATATACAGAATACATCTCACCCTAATATTCCTCAGCCCTATGTACACCTATATACAGAATACATCTCACCCTAATATTCCTCAGCCCTATGTAGTCCTATATACAGAATACATCTCACCCTAATATTCCTCAGCCCTATGTAGTCCTATATATACAGAATACATCTCACCCTAATATTCCTCAGCCCTATGTAGTCCTATATACAGAATACATCTCACCCTAATATTCCTCAGCCCTATGTACACCTATATACAGAATACATCTCACCCTAATATTCCTCAGCCCTATGTAGTCCTATATACAGAATACATCTCACCCTAATATTCCTCAGCCCTATGTACACCTATATACAGAATACATCTCACCCTAATATTCCTCAGCCCTATGTACACCTATATACAGAATACATCTCACCCTAATATTCCTCAGCCCTATGTACACCTATATACAGAATACATCTCACCCTAATATTCCTCAGCCCTATGTAGTCCTATATACAGAATACATCTCACCCTAATATTCCTCAGCCCTATGTAGTCCTATATACAGAATACATCTCACCCTAATATTCCTCAGCCCTATGTACTCCTATATACAGAATACATCTCACCCTAATATTCCTCAGCCATATGTACACCTATATACAGAATACATCTCACCCTAATATTCCTCAGCCCTATGTACACCTATATACAGAATACATCTCACCCTAATATTCCTCAGCCCTATGTAGTCCTATATACAGAATACATCTCACCCTAATATTCCTCAGCCCTATGTAGTCCTATATACAGAATACATCTCACCCTAATATTCCTCAGCCCTATGTAGTCCTATATACAGAATACATCTCACCCTAATATTCCTCAGCCCTATGTAGTCCTATATACAGAATACATCTCACCCTAATATTCCTCAGCCCTATGTAGTCCTATATACAGAATACATCTCACCCTAATATTCCTCAGCCCTATGTAGTCCTATATACAGAATACATCTCACCCTAATATTCCTCAGCCCTATGTACACCTATATACAGAATATATCTCAGAGTAATAAGAAGAGATTTATCCACCCTACAGCAGAAAACATGTGATAAAGTCACAAACCCTGGGATTGCGACATTGAAAATAACATTCTTGCAAAAATATGTCAATGAAGTTTTTACGCTCTTTGTCACTTTCCAAAAATGGTGCATAGCCTGGGTGGGGATGTCTGCCTTGGCACATCGATCAGAATTTACAACAATTTTGTGCCATAAATGATGACTGAAATTCATGCCACCTACAAGATCTTATTCCAGGCGCGAGGGCGGTTGGACGATGCGTTTCATTTACGACAATGCTTAATTTAGAAAATACCATTCTTAATAAATCTCTGCACAGTTGTAGTATCCCAATGCTACTCATACAGAAGGGACGGTTTCCCAGTAAGCCATATTAAAGGGGCTCTATCAGCAAAATCATGCTGATAGAGCCCCACATATGTGTAAATAGCCTTTAAAAAGGCTATTCAGGCACCGCTAAAGTTATATTAAACTACCCCCCAGTTTTAAAATAATAACCTAAAAAAGAATGTGCTCTACTTACCAAACGTGCACGCTGGGCGGGCATTCAGGGTGTGTCTTCTTCTTCATCCACGCCTCTTCTTCCTCTGATGTCATCCGGTCCCGTCCTCCTCCGGCGCTCGCGGACTGACACTGATATAAAAAAATAGTCTGGGCGCATGCGCAGTAGCCGTAGAAGAAGCCGCATGCTACTGCACATGCGCCCAGGCCATTTTTTATATCAGTGTCCGTTCGCGAGCGCCGGAGGAGGACGGGACCGGAGGACATCGGAGGAAGAAGAAGCGTGGATGAAGATGAAGACACACCCTTAATGCCCGCCCAGCGTGCACGTTCGGTAAGTAGAGCACATTCTTTTTTAGGTTATTATTTTAAAACGGGGGGGGGGGGGGGGGGTAGTTTAATATAACATTTACGGTGCCTGAATAGCCTTTTTAAAGGCTATTCACGCATATGTGGGGCTCCATCAGCATGATGTCGCTGATAGAGCCCCTTTAAGCTTGTGTGTGACAAGGAAGCGACAGATTTTGCCTTGTTGGGTGCTACTTGCTGCAAGTGAGAAACTATGTCGCTATAGGTTTAGTGGCTTTATATGAAAGTGGAACCTGTCTGTGTTCATATATACGTAAGAGACTCCGTCACAGATTCCTCCGAAAATCGGTGGACAGGAAAGTCCTGCATGGACACACAGATGACTCCATTATAGTCTATGGTTCCCACAGCAATGGAGAGCATAAGTGTGAACCAAGCCTGAGACAGGGAAATCACTTAGTGAGGCCTAGTGTGGACAGGGGCTGATGTCAGTAATGACAGTCTGTGAACAACACCACAGAATATGCTGGAGCTATATAAACAGGACGTAAATAGATAGCACTCCTTTCCTGTTCCCAGAAAGGCGGCTTTCCCCTACAAACATGTATGACATATCCATTAGAAATGCAATAAATATCTGACCATTGGGGGCCTGCCAGGATATTTTGTAGAATAAATGTGTCAGTGTGATTCGCAGGTGGGTGTACTCGGGATGTTAATGTTCCATATTTTGGAATACCTTACACATATTTTATAGCAATGCCCCGTGTACTACCGAGCCACCCCTATTCTATTTCCAAGCTATTGTCCTGTTCTGTCCTACCAGGCCCCAGTCCTTCCTGTTATTCTTTCCTTAGGAGAAATTTGGTGGTCATGAGATAAGGATAGCGAGGACATAACAGTATGGTTGCCATGTAACATGATATTGGTATCTTAGTATACAGCACAGATTACTTTCATTGTCCTGATTTTACTGTAGAGATGTGATTCAGGTTACGCCACTTCTATGATGACCATATTACGTTCCCGATTTTTATAGCTGTTTTCTATCTGGAGTAAATGGGAATCCTACAGATGGCTATTCACATTAAGGCCCGCTGAACCCAATGATTTCGCTAGGACTGGACGTCCCTCTAATTTGTTTAGGGGTGTCATGACTTTTTCCCATCTGCAGAACTCACAGAAGAGAATTATCGACCTGTTTGATTTCAACTTACCCAATCTTTTTTTTTGGCGATGGAAGTTGTCCAAATCATGCCATATTCCATATAGGTGAAGGGACAGAAAAAAAGTCACAAATCCTGGAGCGTGCAGATACATGGGACACAGATTCCCTAATTCTTTTCTTTACAATTTACAGGAATGCACAGATGGATATGAATGGGACGCAGAGAGACAGCACTGTAAAGGTACGGTGTCCCCTATATCCCTATAGTGTCTATGAAATCCCATTGTATGGCCTGACCCCCATCCATTCTGAGGTCTGTACTACTGTCTTACAGATATTAATGAGTGTGTGACCATTCCTGATGCCTGCAAGGGAGAAATGAAATGTATTAACCATTATGGAGGATACTTGTGTCTCCCTCGCTCTGCCTCTGTGATCAGCGACACCAATACAGAACCGGGGACGGCCGGAGCACCGAACCCAAACCCGGGCCCTGACCAGAGAAACAACCCCTGTCCCAATGGTTACCAACCAGACTCACAAGGATTAGGCACCTGCGTAGGTGAGTGACTGCTAAGAAGACGTCTAGGCCCAATGCGGCAGATGCAGGTCTCAGCCTTATCTAGCTGTGTCTGACCCTACGGAGATGGAACATGTATAGGATCTCTTACTTACAGAATGTTGTCGCTTTGAGGGGAAGAAAATTAATTTACTTTCTCTACAATTAGCTCTGAATGGTAAAAGCAGGACACAGGCTCTATAACACGCACCCCGCTCATACTGCCTGAGCAATGGCTGACCTGACAAGTGCAGGGAAACCAGGAATGTTAGGAACATTGCCCATGACGGGTGAAGAGCAACTGGTAATATGTAGACTAGGGCGCTCTATAACCACTTTATCGCCAGTTGTCTGAGTAAGTCCTATAGGCACTGCTTAATGGGGCTTTTCTTTATCTTGCTTGGAATACGCCTTAAAGGTCTTCTCCTCTCTGTCATTGAGTAAGAGGAAATATACTGTAGAGACTGGCAGGTAGCGGTCATCATATAGGACAGCAATAGAGATGAGCGAACACTGTTCGGATCAGCCGTTCCAAACAGCACACTCCCATAGAAATGAATGGAAGCACCTGGCATGTACACTTTGCCAGCGGCCGGTCGCTTCCATTCATTTCTATGGGAGTGTGCTGTTTGGAACGGCTGATCCGAACAGTGTTCGCTCATCTCTAGACAGCAATACAAGATGTGAGAGTGAACGTTCTCAATTTCTGTTTTTATGTCACAGATGTAAATGAATGTGAATATGAAATGGACGACTGTCTGCCCAGTCAGGAGTGTGTGAATATACCGGGCGGATTCCATTGTAAGTGTCCAGAAGGCTACAGGAAGATAGGAAATGAATGTGTAGGTGAGTATGAGCCTGTGCGGTACATAGACCCGCTCTGTATGTTCCTCTGCTCACATTTGAGCCTTTTTCTAATTGTTTTTACTATAGCCATTTCAGGACTATATTAAGAAGGTCGCCATTTTAACTCCTTATGGTTCATATTTTAATGGTTGGCCTTAGTAAGTGAGCAAGATGAATTTCCTTCCTAATGGAGGATATTCTACTTACTTGTATAGCACCAACCTATTCCGCAGTGCTTTTGAGACATTGTCAGTCACTGTCCCATATAGGGCTCACAATATACCGTATATCCCCTATCAGTTTCCACACTTTAGGGTGGCAGCACAGCTGATTGGCGGGGGTCCTGGGTGTTGGGGTCCTGTCTGCATCATGGTTGTCTGAAGGCAAATTTGATAATTACAGCCTACCCCCCCCCCCCCAACTTGAGGCTGATTTGCATATTCATGAATAGATAATTATCTTTGCATTTCTTCAGCAGTTTATGGCCACATGGGCTATGTTTGTACTCCCATTAAAAGACCCTATAAGGCACTGTGACGGGTTTGGGAGATACTTTGGACTTGACAAAGTCCTTTTAAACTCTCTCATCTATAAGGACTATGGACTTCTTATATTACTATCTATCTTTCTATTGCTGGAAGTATAATGAAGGATAATTATTACTTATTTTCCCTTTATGATTCCAGACATTGATGAATGCCGATACAGATATTGTCAGCATCGCTGTGTGAACTCTCCCGGATCATTTACCTGTCAGTGTGAGCCGGGGTTCCAGCTGGCATCCAACAATCGCTCGTGCGTAGGTAAGGACAGCAGGACAGGCTTTCGGATGTATCTGGGGTACAAGCAACACAATATATGATAGGAGGTAGGGGGAAGACAAAGTGTAAGGCAGGAACTTTACAGGGAAGAAATAACCCCAATGTTCTAATTGCAGACAGGTCTCACTTAAAGTAAGGGCACATGTTCAGATATTGTGGGTGCCATCATTCCTACTGTATAAGATTCTAGTATGGCTACAATCTGTATGGCTGGTGCCCACTGATGGCTGTGTAGTAATAGTAGAAATAGTAATAAATGTAGTAGTAATAATAGTAATTATAGTAGTACTTGTAGAAATAATAGTAGTAGTAATAATAGTATTAGTACTAATAGTAGTTGTAATTGTAGTAATAGAAGTAGTAATCTTGAGATCTACTAAAGGTAATAGTAATAGTAATTAGTAAGTTAGTAAGTATTAGTGGTAATAATAGTAATACTACTAGTAGTAGTAGTAATAGTACTATTATTAATAGTAATAGTTGTAATGATAGTAATAGTAGTAGTCATAATAGTAGTAGTAAGAGGAATAGTATTCGTAACAGTAGTAGTAATAATTGTATTAGTGATAATAGTAGTAGTAGTAATAATAGTAAAAGTAGTAGTTGTAATGATAGTAGTAGTAGTAGTAGTAGTGGTAAGAGGAATAGAATTCGTAATAGTAGTAGCAATAATATTATTAGTGCTAATAGTAATAATAGTAGTAGTAGCAGTAATAATAGTAGTAATAATAGTAGTTGGAAGAGAAGTAGTAATTTTGAGATCTAATAAAGATAATAGTAGTAGTAATAATAGTATTAGTGGTAATAATAGTAATAGTAGTAATAGTACTAGTAGAAGTAATAGAAATATTAGTAATAATAGTAAAATTAGTAGTATTAATAGTAGAAGTAATAGTAGTAGTCATAATAGTAAGAGTAGTAGTATTCGTAATAGTAATACTAGTAACAGTAGTCATAATAGTAGGAAGAGTAATAGTAGTTGTAATAGTCATAGTAGTAGTAGTAATAGGAGTGGTAGTAGTCATAATAGTAGTAGTAGTAGTCATAGTATTAATAGTAATAGTAGTAGTCATAATAGTAATAGTAGTAGTAATAGTAGTAATAATAGTAGTAGTAGTCATAATAGTAGTAATAATACTAGTAGTAGTCATAATAGTAATAATAGTAGTAGTAATAGTAGTAATAATAGTAGTAGTAGTCATAATAGTAGTAATAATACTAGTAGTAGTCATAATAGTAATAATAGTAGTAATAGTAGTAATAATAGTAGTAGTAGTCATAATAGTAGTAATAATACTAGTAATAGTCATAATAGTAATAGTAGTAGTCATAATAGTAATAGTAGTAGTAATAGTAATAGTAGTAATAATAGTAGTAAGAGTCATAGTAATAGTAATAATTTAGAGATCTACTACAGCTCCGCTTTAGCTTGGACTATTACAAGTATAACTAGAGGAGTGTTAGGATTTAGAGTTGAGTAACTGAGAAGGATTTTGCTTTCTGCCAACCCCCCTCCCCCCTACGTGTGATCGTCCTCCTGGGGAACTATTAGAGGAGATTGTGAAATTCTGCTGATAATGGTACAAATTATAAAATGACAAATTCCGATATTTTTAACTTGGAATGCAGAAAGTGCTTACTATTGAATGGTACAGCAGAAATGTATAATAAGAATATGTCACCTCCATTGTGGTAATATACAGTATACGCTTATTACACGTAACCCATATCTTGTCATATATAGATGTCAATGAGTGCTCTATGGGTGCGCCATGTCAGCAGCGTTGCTACAACACTTATGGCACCTTTCTCTGCCGATGTAACCAGGGCTTTGAGTTGGACAATGACGGCTATACCTGCAATGGTACGTAATACAGTCTTCTGTGATATAGACCACTGGTGGCGATAACCTCTGACATCTTACGTTTATTTTGCAGAATGTTGGGGTTTCTTTTATGGCATAATGTACATTCTGGTTCTCCTGCATTTCATGGCGGCTCAGGAATCTTAAAGGGGTTTTCCAAACACTTTAATCGGTTTTCCAGGCTAAAAATATTAATGACTTGTCCTAGGGTCATCAATATCAGATTGGTGGGGGTTTGGCAGCAGACACCCCCACCAATCAGCAGCTGATACACAGAGAATGGAGTAGAAGGCAGATAGACCTGTTCTTTATGTGGTGGCCAGACCAGAGTATCTAAGCTGAGGACTGGAGGGGCAGGTAAAATATGGGCCGAAGGCCTGTGGCAGGTGACAAGTGAGGAAAACAGGTCAAGGTCAGTGAACCGGGAATCAGGCACCATGTAAAGGGCTGAACAGATCCAAATACTCTTGTCCTGCGCTGGATTGACTAGAAAAGGCTCACAGGACCGCAGGCTAGCCCCTCGAGTTGAAGGCAGGAAGTGTATGGCCACCCTATGGGTAGGCCCAGCTGCATCACCAGCAGAAGGAGAGGTAGGAGCCTCACAGTGTGCAACAGAGGCACGTACCCTGGTGACTGCGGCTACTGGGAGAGCTAGTCCACCGGCGAGTGCAGGACACCAGCATTACACTGTAGCAGCAGTTATTATTTTATGGCATTTCTCTCCAATGCTCCGTTTTGGTTGACCCCAGGGAGCCCCTTGAGACTTGTTTTTATTGTTTGTACATCCATGTTGTGCTATACGTGACAAGTGAATGATAATTGACTTTCACCCCAGACATTGATGAGTGCAGTTACTCCAGCTACTTGTGCCAGCATCAGTGTGTGAACGAGCCCGGGCGCTTCTCCTGCGTTTGTCCAGATGGATACCAGTTGTTGGGCACTCGTCTTTGTCAAGGTAAGGCCAGGCTTTACTACTGTCTGTACATTATTTCATGTGATACCAATGAGTTTCCATGGAAAAAAAATCATTGACATGGAAGGAAATCTCCTTTTATATACGCCCTCTTATCGCTGAGCATATCCACTGTATAATCTGTGAAGGGTTTCATAAAGTTCTTATTGGACGATGACCATGGACACGAGGGCATGAACAACATTGTGCAATAAAACATGGCACCCTCCTTATCGATTCTGACCTATTGAGACCTATGACCACTGAGACCAGTCATGGTAGAGACCGGCCATGTATCAGGGAGTGCCCGGCCCAGAGTGGTGGGGTTCAGCCCTGTTGCATTTGGACATGTCCAATTCTTTGTTTCATTGGAGATACGTGCTGCTAGAGGTGTGTGGCAATGAAGAGATGTAAAGACCTCAGTGTGCACAGGCCGGACATATCTACTAGTTCACTTCCTTTTTCCAAAGCCAAATCATCCCTGATGACAGATGTCTATACATAGAACTTTTCTGCAGAATTTTATCTCCATCTTCTACGTGTTCTTCTGTAGAATTCCACAGAACAGCTGTACTTTTGTGTTTTGTCTAGCGAGGCAGAGCAGCCATCTTTGGATTGATGTGATTCTTATCAGAAGCCCGAGCCTTCTAGTCTGCGATGATTCTTATCTGTATTATGTGCACCTTTTGCATTCCTTCTGCCCACTCCTTACACAAAATAATACTGCCATAAGACACATGGCACAACAAACAGCTCTTTGTATCTCTCGGGTGTGCGTCAGACAATCTCCATATTGTAGGTGCCAGGATTATGAGCCTCCTAGCTTGTACCCACATTAGGGCCACAAAGTCTAAAAGACAAAAATATCCGGTGTGATAACATAAGCTGATAAGATCATTACAAGTATCCACTGGCGTAACTAGGTATGGCGGGGCCCCGTGGCGAACTTTTGACATGTGTTCTCCCCCCCACCCCTCCCCCCGACCGACACCAAAGATCTCGACCGACTGCTCCGACCCCCCCCCCCCCCTGCATTCCTGCATGCTCCGTTATGCCCCATAGTGGCCCCTGCACACAGTATTATACCCCATAGTGGTCCCTGCACTCAGTATTATACCCCATAGTGGTCCCTGCACTCAGTATTATGCCCCACTGTGGGCACCCATGAACAATCATAATACTCTGGGGTCTTTTCAAACCCCAGAGTATAATAATCAGAGACAGAGGCATAACTAGGTATGGCGGGGCCCCATGGCGAACTTTTGACATGCGCCCGTCCCCCTGACCGATACAGAAGATCTCGACCGACCGCTCCATTCCCCTCCCCCCCGCATTCCTGCATGCTCTATTATGCCCCATAGTGGCCCCTGCACACAGTATTATGCCCCATAGTGGCCCCTGCACACAGTATTATACCCCATAGTGGTCCCTGCACTCAGTATTATGCCCCACTGTGGGCACCCATGAACAATCATAATACTCTGGGGTCTTTTCAAACCCCAGAGTATAATAATCAGAGACAGAGGCATAACTAGGAATGGTGGGGCCCCGTGGCGAACTTTTGACATGCGCCCGTCCCCCTGACCGATACAGAAGATCTCGACCGACCGCTCCATTCTCCTCCCCCCCCCCCGCATTCCTGCATGCTCTATTATGCCCCATAGTGGCCCCTGCACACAGTATTATGCCCCATAGTGACCCCTGCACACAGTATTATGCCCCATAGTGGCCCCTGCACACAGTATTATGCCCCATAGTGGCCCCTGCACACAGTATTATGTCCCACTGTGGACACCCATGAAAAATTATTATAGTCTGGGGTCTTTTCAAACCCCAGAGTATAATAATCAGAGACCGAGAGGGGACACCAACATAAAAAAACACTGTCACTTACCTATCCCCGCCTCCGCTGCAGTCCTCGGTGGTGTTGGCCATCTTCAATGACGTCTGGACCTCACACAACTAGGCCCGAAGCCTGTCTGGAGTGCGGAGAGGTAAGTAACACTGTTTTTTATGTTCTCTTACCTCTCCCGAGCCTCCGATCATTATACTTGGGGGTCTGAAAAGACCCCCGAGTATAATAATAGTGTTTGTTGGGTCCGTGGCGTCACTTACGTTAAGTAAATAGGGCCCGTTACCGGCTGGAGTTACTCCAACCGGTAATGGCCTATTAAGGAATAAAAAAAACGCTGCGGTAGCAGCTGTCGCCGGGCCCCCTAATATCCCAAGCCCTGAGGCAGCTGCTACCCCGGTAGTTACGCCACTGCAAGTATCCATATGTACATGTCAGAACTGGGGATCTACAATTATTGAGGTGCCCATACAATATAGTTATTCCTTCCAAACATCCTAAAACATGCATGCTCTGCTCCTAGTTCTTGTGTTCCCCTACATGATAGTCAGACGGCTACCTAATGTCTATTGCCACCTCTGAAGTGATTCTGGCACAGTTGGAATTTCTTCTCCAGCCCTCACCGGAGCAATCATTTTTGTGAGATTTGTTTTCTACTGTCAGGTGGGCAGTCCCTGTATGTCTTGTCTAGCCAAGGACCGCCCACTTGTCAATAGAGAGTATCAGTATGCTGAAACTGGCAAAAAGTGATTACTCGGAAATGATGAAATGTACAGAAAAAAATACAACAGCTCTTGATACATATAAAGAGTTGCTGGAAATGGTGAAAGGTGCTTTTTAACACTGCGTGCACTGGAGCCAAGAAGAACGGTAAGGTGGTGTCTCCCGGATCTGTTAGATGACATCTTACAAGTGACTACACTGAATTCTGCTCAATCTCCTATCCTAGAAGACACTTCTTATATCTCCCGGTGGTGTGATGTGACATAACACATGAATTGTCAGATTTTTCTTCTTTTCTTGTGTCTTTGGATACTGTGACTCCAGCCCTCGCTATTTTAGGAGTTCCTCCATGACATGCTGTATAAATAGGTTTTTACTCTGTAATTTGACAAAAAAAAAAACAAAGCAAATACTGCTGTTAGCGTCGCTCTCCGCCGGATTGTGGTCTCGCTGGCTCCTGTGATTTCTAAGCTTGCCAGAGAAAGCCTAACATAGACACGCATGAGCGAGGACATCATAACAAAGTGTGAAGTAAGATGTCTGATGTGGGAGATTGCAGGAAGTCCACGGCCCTTCTTCATGTGGGAAACTGATAGGCCTGAAGTCAGTCAGAAGGGGAGCTTTGTCTTGGTGAAGAGGCCACTGCATCAGCATAGGGAGGCTTATTACCCATACAGGCCCCCGGGGAATTCTGGGAAAAGGAAGACATTGCTTCAGCTATTCAAGGAAACGCCAGAGGCAAATAGGTATATAGGGTTTTACTAGTAAGTGCTTGGGGTGCGTATGGTGCACTGTAGCAGAATGTGGCCTGAAGAAGAGAGGAAAGTGCTATATAGGACGGAGTGTGTATAGCCCCCTCTAGAGACAGATCTCTGCATAGACAATTATTTAGTTCCCGTGAAGTTAACAATAAATCTGTATGCAGATTGCTAAGGCTTTAGGGCAGGGATTATCCAAACCAGACTATGGGCGCCAGCTGTCCAGACCCATGACTCCTAGCCCTATCCGTATGACAGCGGCCATGTACAATTGCTAATCCCTGCCACCACTATTTTAAGGTGTCAGGGCTTGGGGAAGCCGTTCGGAGGTGAATGTTTGTCCCGGCCACTGTTAGTGACAATTCTTGTGGGAGCATTACACTGTGTGAAGGGCACTAATCGAGAATTATACTAATGTCCCATAATGTCCCCACACAGTATGAAGCTACTTATCTTCCCCTCACAGTATAACGTAATTGCCCCCATATAGTATAATGCCACCCCCAACACACACATAAAGCTCCATCGACTTCTCTGCTCTATTTGACTAACAGGGAAGGATAGATTAATATTTTCCATAATTTTCCTTTCCTAAGCCCGGGGTACATCTTATAAGGAACGTCTTATCGTCTGCAAAGTATGGTAAATATTGGACTTCTTCAGCAATTGTTCATCTAATGCCTGAACCTGCTGAGTGGATCTTTACTAAAATTAGTTGAGAACTTCTGCTTAGGAGATGGTGTCCTCAAAGATGGTCAACATAAATAATATGGTGTGGTCTGCTCAAAAAGGTTTCACAAAATGAATCAGTAATGAATTCTGGAAGTGTTTTTCTTCTAGTAGCCCCCTGAGCTCTGTTATTGTATATCCTATGGTTATTGGCCCTGCCTTTTGGTGCTCCTATGTCAAGTCCTTTCTACTAGGTTCGTTGGAGAGATGCAGTGGATGACATATATCCATCTGAGAAATATGGCAGAATCTTATTAGGACTTCTAATAGTTAACTGGCAACTATTATCTATAGTATAGTTTGTTTTTTTCTTCACTTTTTGGGTAGGGAAGGACTTTTTCAACAGACTTGCATAATGTTGTTCTTGACATTAATCGCTTGATTTTATTTACAGATATCAACGAATGTGAGACAGGAACCGACACCTGCACGGACCAGCAAACCTGCGTCAACTTCCACGGAGGGTACCGCTGTGTGGAACAGAACCTTTGTACAGAACCCTACGTACAAGTGTCAGACAAGTACGGCTATGCAATACCATTCATTCTGAACACATGAAAAAAAAAAAATTCTCTGCCTGTTTTGATCCTGCCCGTTTGCTTGTATACATTTTAACCTGTTTCCAACAGCTGGCCTGCTATAATGGCAGATATTGGTTCGTTAAATATGGTGCCTGATCAGAAGCAGAGCAGAAGCCATAATTGCGGGGTCTCTGCTGTATCATACAGCCTAGACCCTACAGTAATGCCTGCATGTGGAGTCCACTCCAATGGAAGGCAATAAACCTTTGGACTAAGTTCACACTAAGGAATTGGCTACGGATTTGGGCGTGGATTCCGCCACCCCAAATCTACCGCAGATTCCACTTAGATTTTGCCTCACATTAGATGCAGAGATCGCAGCAGGATGAAAAAATAAGCGTCCCACTAAATCTTGCTGCGGATTCCGAGACTCCCTGCTGATGCATCTGGGCCCAATGAGCAGCAGAAAACAACAACAGATTGACGATGCCTCATTGTTGCAGGTAGATTGGGGCCAAAAATAGCAGCGGAAAATGAAGAGGAATTCCTCTTCATTTTCCTTTGTGTGAACTTTCCCATGTGTGCCGCTCATGCACTGGCTTCATTAAATGAATAGGAGCCACGGAAGCAGGGGCGCAAAATAGGACAGGAATAGGAACTGTTCTGTATTTTGTGGCCAGGACTGTTGGCCCCACGTGATCGTGTAATTCTGGTCATATGTAGGAGCCCATAGAAATGAATGGGTGATTGTACTATCCGTGAAATACAAGGAAAGCAGACGGATCACAGCCACAGTTGTCTGCGAGATGCCTTAATCCGGCCTTATTATACCCCATTCCCTTCTAAATAAAATTCAAGTCACCCCCATTCCCTAGATCTCAAATAAACAAAAAACATCTAAAAAAACATTTAGGCAACCTTGTGTCCCAAAATACTCGACCTATAAAAATATTATATTTAATCTCATAATGATTAATTTTTCAATGTTATGGATTTTAGATTTCAGAATAACTACCATATATACTTGAGTATAAGCCGAATTTTTCAGCACAGTTTTTGCTGAAAAAGTCCCCCTCGGCTTATACTCGAGTCAGCAAAAAAAAGATTTTTTTTTTTAAATTTAAAAAAAAATTAAAATTTTTTAGGTTGAGGGGGGGGGGGGGGGGGGGCAAGAACAGCCTTGCGGCTATCAGTGTATAGAATCCCCCATAAAATAGTGAAAATAAAAAAGCTTTAAAAAAATTTTAAAAAGTTGTAAATCCCTCCTTTCCGTAGAATACATATAAAAGTAGAAAATGACTGTGAAACACATACACATTAGGTATCCCTGTGTCTGACAGTGCCCGGTCTACTGAATATAGGGGATCTGCAGTGCTCCTGTTCTGTTGGGAAGGGGTTAATAGGAGCCCTGCAGATTCCCTATATTCAGCTAGGCTGAGTTCCAAGTGGGGGAAAAATCCAGTCCTCAAGCTCAGGGAAGGGGCAGACAGACAACCAAAACACCCCCTCCCCTTTCCCAGCATCTACTGCACCCAAAAACTCCATTTTAAATTTTGAAATTTTCCAGTAGCTGCTGCATTTCCCCCCCTCGACTTATACTCGAGTCAATAAGTTTTCCCAGTTTTTTGTGGTAAAATTAGGGGCCTCCGCCCCTTCTGGGACGCAGTGTTTTCTTTGTATTCCAGGGTCAGTGGGCGCTCGGTGACTGTCTCTCCTCAGCTGGCACTCCTGTCGGTCATCCCTGGCAAGCTGTCGGAGATTAAGAAGGACCTCCTGGGGCACTTTCTCACGGCCGCCAGGGCCGTTATTCCAAGACACTGGCGCAGCCCTACCCCTCCCTCCCTGCTTGAGTTCCTCCAGGAGTTCCTTCTTATTCAGCGGATGGAGACTTTGGTGGCGGAAGACTCTCCTGCCTATTCCAAGTTTGAACTTCGTTGGCGTCCCTGGGTTATGTTCCAGGAATCGTCTGCCTTCTCTACTGCCTTCGCATGAGTGTAGCATGGCCGTCTGTTTTCTTCTCCCTTTCTTCCTTGCCTCTTTCGTTTTATTCGTGTTTTTTTTTCGTCTCTGTCTTGTGTTTGTTTGTTTGTTTCATGTTTATTCCTTATCCCCTTTTCCTTTTCTTGTTGGGCTGTACTTGGTTTATGCGGAGGGGGGTCTTTTCGACCTCCCAGTCCGCTGACTTATATGCTTCTTCATTATTGCTCGACTTCATCTCTGTTACTCGTTTTGTATTTTATTGAAAAATCTTTAATAAAACCCGTTTAAGTAAAAAATTAGGGGCCTCGGCTTATATTCGGGTCGGCTTATACTCGAGTATATACGGTATATAAATTTGGTATTGCTGCTGTGACTGGGCCAATCCAAAGGATATAAGGAAAGTTATTTTGGCTACATATGCAATTTTTCTCTAATTCCATCCCTGATTTGTTCAGCTATATCAGACTGATTTCATTTATACCGTGTGTTCTTCTATATTACAGTCGCTGTATGTGCCCCGGCAGTAACCCGCTATGCCGCGATGAGCCCGGATCAATAGTATATCGGCACATGAGCATCACATCAGACCGCAGCGTTCCCTCTGACATATTCCAAATCCAGGCAACCAGTGTGTACCCCGGAGCTTACAATACCTTCCAGATTCGCTCAGGGAATGAACAGGGAGACTTCTACATTAGGGTGAGTGACATATTAAAGATGGTATAAAAGGTACCATTCTTACTATGAGAGAACTGGCTTCATGTATGTGGATTAGTGTGTACATGAAATGGGACTATCAGAATGAAAAAAAAAAATACCTTAAAGACACTGTACACATTTACAACAATGTATGAGACGTTTAATATAAAAACACTAAGACTCTACATGTTTGGTGTATACAGCTCCTGTGTACACATACACGTGTCTCTCTGACTACAAGCAAACCCTATGTATAGACTACTATAAGTAGCCTAGTGTGAGCCATTGGTGTCACACTGTGTGCTAGTCACTCCGTCCTCGTGTAAATGTATGGCAGATTGGAGGACCCCATTGTCCACGTAAGCATAGATCCCAGAGGAGCAGCCCAAATCTATCAAACCTTTATGGCATATACTGTGGATATGCCAGAACTGTCCAATATGGGACAGGACCATGGATTGTACTAAAGGATTTTTTCACAGATGACATATAAATAAGTAACACAAAGGGGTGCGGCATCACTTGCTATGTTACTTGGGCATTTCCCCTTAAAGTGGTATACCCATGACGCTTGTTCACTAACCTGCAGGCTATTGTGCTCTCTTCACTTCCTGCTTTTCTCGGCACATTGGTGGGCGGGGTTTCACTTGCATGGGATTGGTTGTAAATGAATTACCACAGTGTGAAGCTGAGGTAGCAGAGTATAGAAATATTATACATCTTTATTATATATAAAAATCACAAAACAAGACACAAAAAGGCACTTCCATTATCCACTTTGATACTGGGTTTTCCAATTTTTTTCTAAGCAGATCCCGACCAAAAGACTGCAGCCATAAGTGAGAGATGTATAAATTAAAGAGGGTCTTTCTTCTCCTCCACAAACCCCAGCTCTTTGCATTATTTAATAGCTGATGACCCACTGATTCCAATGCAAGTGGAATGTTTTCTGTAGCCCCCCACCATTCTTGAACAATCAATGCAGAGAGTTTTGGTGCCCAATATAATAATTAGAAGAGGGAGAGGCCACAATAGATTAAGCAAGGGGACGTGATTCTGAATTCTGACGCCTTTTGCTTGGAGCTCAGAATCTGCCCCCTTGCTGCTCCTGCCTGACATCGCCCACTTGACAGTATAGACTATTATTACCACACCAAGCAGTGAAACAAACCGCACCAATTGCTCAAGAATGACGGGGGCAAGAAGAAAAAAAATTCCAATTGCACTGGAATCAGTGATGCGGGATGCAAAGAACTGGGGATGATGGAGCAGTTTTGACAGGGTCCTAGCAGTAGTAGCAAGACGAGGTCCAGCATTGGTCAGTCCCGAGGCAATGGGCAGCAGAGGAGGCCTTGTGCGGAACTGAAGCATTGGCATTCTGTCGCAGCTATCTGCTGCTGGATAGGGCCAAATGAATGAGCCAGCAGGGATTCTGGAGTTGCAGAATCCACAAAAAGGGCCCCTTCACACGGCGTAAGCGCTCGGCTCATTCCGAGCCGTACACGCGAGCGCTTCTAAACACTTCCCATTCACTTCAATGGGTGTGCTCATAAAGCCGGCTTTACGTTCGCTCCCATTGAAGTGAATGGGAAGTGTTTAGAAGCGCTCGCGTGTACGGCTCGGAATGAGCTGAGTGCTTACGCCGTGTGAAGGGGCCCAAAGATCAGATTTTTTCAGCTTCCTGCTGTAATTTCTGCCTCCCATTGAAAACAATGGGAGACAGAATCTGGAAAGAATCCATCCCCAAATCAGTGCCAAATTCCCACATGTGAAGGGCCCCTTAGTGTCTAACAGGTCTAGGAGGCAGACCGTAGGACTGGCCACCAGTGCAATACCATATACCCACCTCACATGGGCCAGAATGTCCATCTAAACATTGGGTTCTCCTTAAGGCAAGACCCTTCTTTGGTCTGTATACATTAGTTTGCATAGTGGGTGAGCATTTATGTCCCTGCATTGTGTTGTATCGGTGTTATATGTACAGGTCATGCCTTGTACCACAATCACTGCAGTGACATATAGCCTGTAGCCGCTTTCTTACCCCAGCTCAGAATTAGAATAAGACGGATATTTCTTTCTCTTGCAGCAAATAAACAACATCAGTGCGATGCTGGTCCTGGCGCGTCCTGTCAAAGGCCCTCAGGAGTTTATCTTGGATCTTGAGATGCTGACCGCCAACTCCCTCCTAAGCTACCGCTCCAGCTCCGTGCTGAGACTCACCATTTTTGTTGGGGCACATCCCTTCTAGGCAACAAACGTCAATGGGCTAGTAACATTTTTTTTTTATTTCTTTTTTTTTTTCTTAAAAGTCTATCTTTGTTGAAAAGAGACGGCGTCTTTCAGTGCCCGGCAGTGACACGCATCTCTAGCACTGAAAAGGTGAACAAAGTCCTTGTCTCTAATATAGGATAGCATGGAAGACGGGACCAAGCTCTGTGTATTATAGTGTGACTACCTGACACGTATGCTATCAAGCTTTGCAGGATTGTGGTTCTGCTTCCATATGGCCACATGTAACATCTGTATTACGGCTGCAAGACTTGGACCCCTCTGGTTCTTGGAAGGGTCCTCAGTACAGGCAATAAGGTGTGACATGAACGTCGGTGCCATTGGGGACGGACTAAGGTGCACTGGTATCATTGCTATTTTAGGATATAAGGAAGGGTCAGTACCTGTGTAGTTTCCTGCTTACGTCCCTAGTGTAGTATTTATGTATCGCCTATAGCGCTACTCCCATGGTAGGCGAGCTATTGCTGCCATTCACCAGGCATATAAACATTTGAGGAACTAGTTAGTACAATAGTTTTTTTTATTATATCGTGTATTATTTCTTTTTACAAGCGGTTATTAAATTATAAGTTTTCCATAGGTCTACGGAAAACCTAAACAATGCAAGTGCTAGAACGGTCCCTACTTTCAATGTGTTCAAGGCTTCTACCCTAGATGTGGAATTTACGGTGTATAGGTGTTGTCTAGCAGTCTGGCTATCTGTATATTACCCCTGTCCTTGTAAATGACTCCTCTTTGTAATACTTTTGCATTGTTACAAATCATATTGTTCATCAATAAAGAGAAAAATAGGAATTACAAGTGGCCTATGAGTGTCATTGGGAACAAGAGGTCGCTTACCGGACAGCAAATATAGCGCCAATGTATTCCACAGCGCACAAATCGCCACTTTATAATGTACAATATTATGTGAATACTAACCCATCATCATCCTAGATAGTACACGGGCTCCCAAATCATGGTAACATGTGAGTACTCAGCGCCGTAAGACAACAGGAACACATGCACACCCAACCTTAAGAAGGGAGTCTGTCACCAGAACCAAGCGTATCAACCCAACACTGCAGATAAATAGGTTACAGTCACCCAAACCACATAGTGTATTTCCCTTGTGAATTGCTCAAGCATAGAGATGAGCGAGTACTGTTTGGATCAGCCGATCCGAACAGCACGCTCCATAGAAATGAATGGAAGCACCTGGTACTTCCGCTTTGACGGCGGCCGGCCGCTTAACCCCCCGCGTGCCGGCTACGTCCATTCATTTCTATGCGAGCGTGCTGCTCATCTCTACTCAAGAACAAAAAATGCAATTGCGCCGGAATCAGTGATGCGGTCCCTGTTACAGAATGCAAAGAACTGGGGTTGATGGGGCAGCCTTGACAGGGTCCTAGAAGTAGTAACCAGTCAGGGTACAGCATTGGTCAGTCCCAAGGCAATGGGCATCTGTTGCTGAGATATCAGTTTTTGTCAACATGCAAATGAGCAAATTAGAACAACAAGAGCATTGCCACTTATCTCTATGGAGCAATGGAAATGCCCTTGTTGCACCAAAGAGCTCATTTGCATCCTGACATACACAGCAATGTCCCAGCAGCAGAGGTGTCCATTCACAACCTATGGCTATGCTTATATGCTGGGTTCTGATGACAGACTCCTTGTGAGAGGTCAGGGGCCAGTGAAAGCACACGCAGTTCACAATGGGAGTGGTGTGCGCAGTGACATAGGTTCACAATTCCTACAATGGTCAGATTTGGTTTTGATACAATGGTCCTAATACCTGGTTCATCTTCACACTCCACACATGATACAGTTTTGCGGCCGCCAGAGGAGCCTCACTGCATCCTGATCTATACCGTCCGATCAATAATCTGCATTTTCTCTATTCACAGACTATATTTCTATGAGTATCTTTAATAGGTAAATGCCCCTATACAATCATTGTTTATTGCTCCAGCACATAAAATCGAGAGCTATGCATCTTTGCAAATATCCAACTATTTATGGTGTATGGTCAGACCTTCCGTCTACTCTCCATAGTCTGCAGGATTTGTAGGATAGTTTTGCTACCTGTACAGTCCTCTGTGTAATGTAAGAACATACATTTTCTGCAAAACTATTTATTATTCAGTAGTAAATAGGAGTAGGTCACATTCACATAATGCAGCGGTAGAAAATATCAAGGATTTCATTGACACAAATACTTCAGCCGTCCATGATGAATACGGAATAATATAAATGGATAGAACTAGCTCTGGTATAGTCCAAGGCTCAGAACATGAGGTAGATTAAAGAACCAGATCAGGCTTCTGCAACCATCCAAATTTTCTTGGCAAGAAGAATCAAAACTTGGTCAACTATAACTTGATGGGACAATTTTCACCAGATTGTACCAGGTTAGCTGTGATGAAAAACGGGTCTACCCACCATGTATAGGTCACATTATATACAATCTATATACAAATATATCTGTAATCTGCTGCCAGTAAATCCATCAAGACAGATTTTCCAGGTTCATTGCTGTTGATCAGGACAAGGCCTCCTTGGTGCAGTAGAGCTGGGCTATAGTTTTGCTCATGACGGGTCCAAGGTTTCTGTAGAAAGATTAATAAAATAAATAGTGTCAGATCACATCCAGTATAAGGGTGCATTCACACGGAGTAACGTGCCACGTGACCTGGCACATATATGCTGTGTGAGATTGAGCGCCGTATACGCTCCCATTGATTTCAATGGGAGTTAGTCTCGTATGCGCTGTGTTATTTTGCGGCTGTGATCTTGCGGCCGCAAAATAACGCGGCGTATACAATCCAGGCTCCCATTGAAATCAATGGGAGCGTATACGGCGCTCAAAATCTCACACGGCGTATACGTGCCAGGTCACGCGGCACGTTACTCCGCGTGAATGCACCCTATAACAGATGACCTATGAATGAAAATACAGAAGCAGCTTTCTGCAGGCGCGTTGTGCACTTTGTCATACTGCCTGTTAGTAATAATCCTTGTATTACGGAGAGTACCCCATAGGGCAGGACATACCTCTGCAGCTTCCCACATTTCACATTGGACAACAGCTTCTCCTTCTCTTCGGTGGATGTACAAGATTCGTACGCAGAAAGCAGGCTGTGAGACAGAAGAACGATCAGATCAGAAGGATCACTCATCTATGATGATAAGCCACAAAGACCGCACCGCAGCCATCTATAGGCTCTGCAGAGCTTTGCCCTATAGAATTGGATGCTTTGTTAGCCAGCATGTCAATTTGTGGAAGAGTAATGCTCTGCAGGAAAACAATTACTGTTCACAGCACTAAGCATTGGCTAGGAAACTATTCATTGATTCCTATAGGCCCTTACAGATTATATATATATTTTTTTTTAATCTTATTTAATATAATTTTTTGAGCTGTGCAGGTCTGAATTCTCACAAGGTGATGCCACGATAGCTCAGAAGTAATTCATTTTCATTTTTATTATCTTGCTCAGTCCTATACAGCACTGTTGTTTTCACACGGCCATAGCTTGCTTTTGGTAGGAGTAAAGATTTCAGTTCCTGTGATTCATCTTCCCTCTCACAGTTCTTGCCTGTATTTCCAGCTGTCTCCATGCTTCTCTAGTACAAAGCTTAAGATAGCGAGACCGCTCTTTACCAACACTGTATTATTTGCTGCACAGCATGTGACTCAGGAAGGGGACAGGATCCGTCACGTCCCATATTTCAGGGATCACCATGTGTTCACACAAGCAGGAATTAAACACCACTCAGGTTGGATGAGACTGCTTTAGAGAGACGTCTCAGTTCCAGATAGTAACACTTGGGATACATCAAGACAACCATTTGCACATATTTGTGAAAGATTGGAAAATCCCTTTAAGGCGGAGGCCCCATATTGTGGAAACGCAGCTTTTTTTATTGCGGTTTTTCGAGCCAAAGCCAAGAATGGGCTACAAAAGGAATGAGAAATACATAGGAAGCTCTTATACTTCTCCCTTCTGCTCAATCCACCCTCGGCTTTGGCTCAAAAAAACGCAACAAAATCTGCAACAAAAAAGCTGCGCTTCCACAATGTGGGGCACATGTGCTCAGCAAGATCATAGCTTGGCTCATACACTACCTGGCCGGGGTGCTGTATCTATCCAGGATGGCTGCTGCCTTCTCACCACTAACCCCACTTATCTGCATCAGCTGTCGAGCAAACACTTCTTTTATGGTCTGGGCCTGTAGGTGAAAGAAGTTGTCTTATATAAGAATAGGCAGGACAGGCTAAAACTGGATAAGAAAACACTTGGTTACTGGGATCTCTCTGAAATTGCTTTACTTATACAATTTGCAAAAATTCTGACAAGTTTGCATTTCACCATTTTGGATATAAACACAGATAAGCGGAGACCTCCCTGTTATGATGCCAGGTTAGAAGCGCCTGGTCTTTTTTCCCTATGCATACAAACTCTTTCCATGACCCTTGGGTCTATTCCTTGGCCCTTTGCATTTCCCCGAGGGTGGGAGAGCTACAGAGGTTCTCCCCACGACACAGCAAAGGAGATGGGGTCAGCCAGCAATAATGTGTGCTTTTAGTTTAGACCTATTTGTGGCAGTTGAACATTACATTTTATATATTGTTGGTGTCCCCTGTACATAAAGGTAACTTAGCAGTGGCGTAACTACCAGAGTAGCAGCGGTAGCAACTGCCACAGGGCTCAGGACATTAGGGGTCCCAGCGACAGCCGCTACCGCTGCGTGTTTTTTCTTTTCTTAATAGGCCGTTACCGGCTAGAGTTACTCCAGCTGGTAACAGGCCCTATTTACTTACCGATCCTGACAGGGGCCGGGATCGGTAAGTGACGCCACGGGCTCCACAAACACTGTTATTATACTCAGAGGTCTTTCCAAATATAATGATCGGAGGCCCAGGAGAGGTAAGGGAACATAAAAAACAGTGTTACTTACCTCTCCGAGCTCCAAACAGGCTTTGGGCCTAGTTGTGTGATGATCCTGACGTAACATGACCAGGGCCTGCGTTCCAGGTCATGTGACGTCCCGGACGTCATTAAAGATGGCCAACACCACCAAGGACTGCAGGTGAGCCAGGGATAGGTAAGTGACAGTGGTTTTTATGTTTGTATCCCCCCCCTTGGGTCTTCGATTATTATACTCTGGGGTCTGAAAAGACCCCCCAGTATAATAATTGTTCATGGGTGACCACAATGAGGCATAATACTGTGTGCAGGGGCCACTATGGGGCATAATACTGTGTGCAGGGGTCATTATGGGGCATAATACTATGTGCAGGGGCCATTATGGGGCATAATACTGTGTGCAGGGGCCACTATGGGGCATAATACTGTGTGCAGGGGCCACTATGGGGCATAATACTGTGTGCAGGGGCCACTATGGGGCATAATACTATGTGCAGGGGCCATTATGGGGCATAATACTGTGTGCAGGGGCCACTATGGGGCATAATAGAGCACGCAGGAATGCGGGGGGAAGGGTGTCTCAGTCGATCGGTGTCTTTGGCGTCGGTCGGGGTGGGGTGGGGCATGTCCCCGCCATTCCTAGTTACGCCACTGCATATTAGCCTCCGTTACATGGGGAATACAGTCTCGTGAGACACTGAAGAGCTGATCTGGGTTGTGGTCATTGATATATCGATGTTCAATGAAAGGCACCTCCATATTTAGGCTCATCTACGCCTCACCAGACCTATCAGTGTTCTAAGTAAAGTGACAACGCACTTATGAGTAGTGGTCATGATAGTGTTCATTCCTTTACCTTGTTCTTCATAGCTCCTTCGTTGAAGTCCTTGAACTCTATGAGAATACAGCTCGGGTCATCCTGGTGAAACACTCGGTTACATTTCCCGGCTTCCTCTTTGGTGCAGCTCAGCAGCGTCTTGTTCTGTAACAATTTCAGCTCAGTATTACAGAAATCTCATTAATCTCATTATATTAGCACAAGGCTTCCATTTTTAGAATAAACCTAAATACATTCTTAAAAGTGCGCTCCTCTCCTGCTTTTATACGGACACCTGTAATAGGGTAAGGAACAGTTTTTCATGTTAAATACCGCATATAACAGTACACAGTAATACATGTAGTAGTAGCGCCCAAGTCCTTCACTAAGGCCCATGTTATACCACATTTTTCCCCCCTTTTAAAAAAGGTCTAAGACTAAAATCAGAACTAATCTGGACAGAAATAAAGGAATCTGCATGTTATTTGTTTCCTTCTGCAACTAATGGTAAATTTACCCAAAAGAAAACAGAACCAGGAGGCAAAAACACGGTGTGACCTTAGCCCGATAACGAACAAGTTAGGATAAATCAGAATGGTTTCAACCTGTTGTAAAATATATTAGTGACTTGGAAGGAATCCAGGGCAGACCTGTACACAAGGGGCACATGAGTGGGTGGCTTAAGCAGTCGCGTGTCGTGTGTGTGCAGGTCCCCACCGAGGTCAGCGATTGGCTGCCGCTGTCACCTGACACTAACTGAAGGTCTACACGTCTGGATGGCAAGGACCAAAATGGCAGTGGCAGGGCTGTCTATTGAGGCATTAAATCTGTTCTTCAATATACTCTAGGTTCACACTAGCGTAGGTCTACCCACGCTTCTGCTCCGTCAGAAGACCACAACAATAACTCTGCAGACACATATGGAACACAATGGACCCGGTTTAACTATAATGGGATCCATCGGGTGTCCGATCTTTTACGCTAAAACCGCCAGATAAAAAATTCAGACCTGCAGCACTTTTGCGGCCAGTAATTTTCTACGAATACTCCAAATTGAGACTCTAAAACAGGGGTGGGCAATTAATTTTCCCATGGGGCCACATGAGAAATTGTAACGGTTCTAGAGGGCCATGTGCACAGCAGCAAATTAAGCTCCACCCACTTCTCCGCTGACTCCGCCCATTCTCAATCATTTTTTTTTCCATGTGCCCCACAAAGTAATATCCTCCTACAGTCACCCTAACATTGTACCCCCCCCCCCCTCCACATTATAAGGTTTCCCTCCAAATGTCCCACAGTATTAATTCCCTCTCCTGGTGCCCCAGTATAAACCAGCAGAAACTAGAGGGGACATTAAACTGGGGGCAACTAGAGACAGACATGTCCCCCTCCAGCTACCCCCCATGGTTTAATATCCTCCTCCATCTGCCCCCTAGTTTACTGTCCCCTCTCCATGTGCATTCAGTTTAACTGCCCCCCTACATCTGCCCCTAGTCCCCCCTCTTGCTCACACATGCTGTCTCTTCTCTCCTTATCATCCAACAGCCCCATTGCCGGCAGCTTGCAGCAAGCGCACAGTCCCGTGTGGCTCCGCCCACTAACGAGTCATAGCCTATCCTGGTTATAGGCTGTGATGACATCATCACAGGTCCTTGAAAAAACTTCAACTAGCTATGCAGATCGGGGGGAAGCAGTCAGAGGGCCGGATGTGGCCCGCGGGCCGTACAATGCCCAGGTCTGCTCTAAAACATATGTGAATGTAGCCCTAGACATATATATTTCATATTCACAACATGAAATGGCTGCTCTGCACCATGTGTATTTGGTCATGGCAGAGTAAGTCAGCTAATACACAGTGTGAAGAAGCAGCAGATTTATAATCCAGCACCAACCATTGGGATACATCTGGTGCCTGTGTAAGTTTGACCCTCGGTTCCTTCTGGCTACCTTACTGCCTGTCACTTATATGGCCAAAGAAGTTGATGTTAGGCAACAATCTGTTTCATAGACCAAATGCAGAGAAGTAGACAAGTAATGTTCTAATTGCTGCTCTTACCGAGTACATGGTCTGTAAATACCGTGTCATTATGGTCAGGTACGCAGCAGACTCCCGCACATCTTTGGTACGTTTGATGAAGAATCCATCTACCACCTAAGTGATAAACCGTTCATTAACTGGGGTTTTTACTTCATAGACGTTCTGGATTCTAAAATGTCCATACACGTTCAATAAGCATCGCCAACAGACCTCTCCTGATCTCCATACACATGCATGATGAGTTTTGGCCAAGTATGCGCGTGTTATCAAGAGAGGGAAGGGAATAAGCCAATTAATAAAGCAGACACCTATGCTGCCATTTTATCTCTCCAGGGCATCTGGAAATTTCACTTGTCTGATCTTTTCCCCCAGAATCACCTGTCATGGAAGGGTTTGGTGGGCCCCACCCATACATATAGGTTAGAACAGGGGTAGGGAACGTACGGCTTTCCAGCTGTTGCAAAATTACAACTCCCAGCATGCATACTTTCTCTGCTGTTCTTGGAACTCCCATGGAAGTGAATGGAGCATGTTGGGAATTGTAGTTTCACAGCAGCTGGAGAGCCGAAGGTTCCCTATCCCTGGGTTAGAAGGATGGCCCAGCTGAAAACAGCAGCTTCAGTGGACTTTCCTGTAATGGTACAGGGGTCCCAAGGGTATCTAGAAGTATATTCCTGCTAATGGTTAATCTGTGATCAGAGTTTCATATTAGTAAAACAAGTCACCATTTCTACAAGTAAACCACTCTTGTGTAATGAATCAACTGTTCACAGCATGAATGTCTTTCCATAATGGGAAGAAAGAAAAGTATAAAATAACAGCACTCTCATTGCCAGGATCCACATCAGATATCTTATTGTATGCATTACCTGTGTATTCACGATGGCTTGCTGCAAGGTACTTTCAGGAATACTGAGGTGCTGTGCCGACCCATAATCCTCCACTAGATAGATCGGATGACTGAGACCGCACCGCTTGAGTCGGAACTACAATGATGAAAACAACAAAGTCAGAAAAAAAAAAAAAAAACACACAACATAAACCTATTAGTTTATTCAATGTCCAGTGACACCTATAGAACAGGGGTGGGCAATTAATTTTCCCATGGGGCCACATGAGAAATTGTAACAGTTCTAGAGGGCCATGCGCGCCGTGGCAAATTTAGCTCCACCCACTTCACTGACTCCGCCCATTCTCAATCATTTTTCCATGTGCCCCACAAAGTAAAATCCTCCTACAATCACCCGTACATTATACCCCCCCACATTATAACGATTCCCTCCAAATGTCCCACAGTATTAAGTCCCTCTCCTGGTGCCCCAGTATAAACCAGCAGAAACTAGAGGGGACATTAAACTGGGGCAGCTGGAGGGGGACATTAAACTGGTGGCAACTCTTTTTTATCATCCAGCAGCCCCCATTGCCGGCAGCTTGCATCATGCACAGTCCTGTGTGGCTCCGCCCACTAACGAATCATAGCCTATCCTGGTCAAAGGCTGTGATGACATCACAGGTCCTTGAACATCTGCCCCCTAGTTTAATGTCCCCCCTACATGTGCATTCAGTTTAACTACCCCCCTACATCTGACCCTAGTTCCCCCTTCTTGCTCACACATGCTGTCTCTTCTCTCTTTATCATCCAGCAGCCCCCATTGCCGGCAGCTTCCAGAAAGCACACAGTCCCGTGTGGCTCCGCCCACTAATGAGTCATAGCCTATCCTGGTGATCGGTTGTGATGACATCATCACAGGTCCTTCAAAAAACTTCCACTAGCTATGCGGGCCAGATAGAAGTAGTCAGAGGGCCGGATGTGGCCTGCGGGCCGGACATTGCTCAGGTCTGCCTATAGAAGATACTCTGTTCACATTTTCATTGGTTCAGGTTTTAGCCCCCGGATTAAAAGTCCATTATATTCCCACATTCTGAAATAACTGGCTCCCTGCTTTTTAATCTTTCTGCTGCATATCCTCCAGTTCCTAGTCCCCTCTATTTCTGTAACATTGTCACCAGCTCCTCAGACTACTATGTGGATATTGTGCTCTGGTTGTCGGAGACAATCCCCGTGCTCTTGGATAGACCAGACTGTTGGGGTCCAACTTCCCACCTATATGAAACTATTCCTCCCTTTGTTTACACATCATGGTCAAGGCTCCCGGCCTGTTATCTGATCTAGGACGGATAATGTGACTCACTGCTCTCTGAATGCGAGGGGGGCTGAGTTCTTTGCATTACTTTCAAAGCTGTCATCTCCTGCTCTGCGGTCTGGACAAACAGGTCAATAATGGAAGTTTATAAAAGCTATGACAGTGTCCGCTATCTCTCTCTATAGAAATAAGCATAACATTGAGTTTACTGCCTATCCATTGTCAGTCCCTGGAGAATGAAGTTTTTTTTTTTTTTTTTTTCTCCAAACCTGTGTAATGTTATATACATTTACTGTGTACATTATTTGATATGCATTATTATAGACTTCTAGTGAACATAATAAATAATCTCTTATGGTAAAAGCAAAGTCTATCTACTGAGATACTTCATAGTGGCCTATTCAGAAGTCAAAGTCTGTCCACCAGCCTGTTAGCATGGTGATGGAGCTGGATAAAAACAAAGGTTCATCTTTTTATTTTATTAAAGGTATAAGTGTTGAGACTCTTTACCACCACAAACAGAAATCTACCATTATACTAGTTATCAATCAGAATTTGTAAAACAATGCAACTTGCCTTTTGTTCCCGAAAACGTCCGTCTATAATACTTCCACAAAGGTCGTCCATCCTTTTCCTCTCAATAACATAATCCAGAACTAGCTCCCGCGCTTGTGGAATTCGTAGCTGTCCTATAAAAAAAAAATAATAAAAATTTTTTTCAATCTATATGTACAATGTATATTTGTATCTTGTTCCTGTTTGTTTTTTCCGTTTTATTTTTATGCTATAGCCCAGGATCATAGTGAAATGGTTTACTCCATGTATAATATATACATATCTATCTATCTATCTATCTATCTATCTATCTATCTATCTATCTATCTCATATCTATCTATCTATCTATCTATCTATCTCATATCTATCTATCTATCTATCTATCTATCTATCTCATATCAATCTATCTATATCGCACACATACACACACCAGAGAAAAGAGTTTGCTCTGGACGCCTTGGAGGTAAGTTATGGATTTTGCAGTCTGTTTTCCCCATGTTATCACATTGTTATTTTATACTTTTGTTATTTTACTGTCTTATTGTCAGGTTGTTGCATACAACGCGTTTTTTCCCTGCTCTGTTTTTACCACATCCAACATTAGCTATACAACCTAAGAACATAAACCACCATTAACTTTTGGCCATAGATTATTTTTCAGTATTTTTGACCCCACTTAGTTACCTGGCAATGGCTGCACCTTCTCTTGTGCTATCCACAGAAAGTCTCCAATGTGAAGTTTGCGGACATCAAAATGGACACCATTCCTTTTGAGTTCTGAAACTAATTCCTGTTTTCTGTGCGCTGCGCCCCTAAAAATGTGGATAAGAAACCCATTTTTGCTATGAACAATTATTGCAAGTTAAAGTTATATTGTATATGGTAAAAGATATTGTGCCATTCAGACCAAATACGAAGTTTTCTAGATCTCTGGGTGAAGTCATTCATTCTGCTTATGTCCACCAGATAAGTCATTCCGTGGTCATGTGATATACAGTCCGTGGTCATGTGATATACAGTCCGTGGTCATGTGATAAACACACGTGACCATAGATTGTATATCACACGACCATGGACATAAGCAGAAGGAATGACTTCACGCAGAGATCTAGAAAAGTATAAAGAACGGATACAGAAATTGATATCCCTTTAAATTATTTGATTTGGTCAGGAAAATTCCAAGAGCATAAATAAGGCGGCACTGCCAAACCTGTCCTGCCGACAAACCCTGAAGTATTTTCAGGATGCGTTTTATTTCTGTAGACATTTTAGCATCATGAAAAACAAAACTGCAGCAAAAGCATGCATCCACCATCTGTCCCTAGATGTATACTGTATACTACTTGTTGTATAATTCCTTCAGTACAATCCTTATAACAGGAGACACAATGTCTAGCTCTATACAAAGAAGTAGAGCGGGGCCAAGTCATAGAGGAGAATCAATATAACCACAGAGTTAGCAAATATACACTGCCCAAATTTTCACAGCCTTACCCTGTAGTTTCAATGAAGTCAACACAAAGGATAACATTGAACTGGCCTGGGCGCAGAGTGAAATCCGGCACATGGTTATAGCAGCTGGGTACAGGCTCTTCTCTTGGCTGTCTATTGGTGACCGAGGAGAAGGGCAGGGTAACAGTTTTATGCGAGGGGGGTCTGCAACCATAAAGAGAGTTGTGGTAAACAGAAGAAACAAGTATTGCTGTGGTTTACAAGAGGAGACATAGAAAGTACTGAGGCATCAATGGCATCTGGCCCTCAGGTCCTTCTATCACACATCAGATTTGTTGTACATGTGACACTAGGTTCACATTAGCGGCCAGAGTCTGTTCTGAGCTGTCCGTCTTCTGCATGCAGAAGACGGAAAGCTGTCAGAGCAGGTCTGGCCGTGAACGGCGGTGAGCGTTTTATGCTCTCCACCGCGAAATCAGGTTTTTTTAAACTGGACACAGAGTACTGCATGTCCGACTCTGTGTCCGATTTTAAAAAAATCGGTTTCGCAGCAGAGAGCATAAAACGCTCACGGCCGGACACCTTTCAAACCCATTCAAATGAATAGGTTTGAAAGGGTTCTGCAGGTTTCCGTCTCCTGCTCAGTTTTGTGCAGGAAACGGAAACCTGCAGAACGGAGTCCCAGGCGCAGATGTGAACGAGCATTTAGAATTGCATGTTCTGAATATTGGACAACTCAAACACATTATTACATTGGCGGGGTAACAAATATTGATTTGGACTCTTTAGTGCTGAGTTAACACATTATGTTTATGATACAAAACGTACATTACATAATCCTAGTCTAAAATTTTGGGACTCGAGTAGAATTAACCCCTTGACTGTCTCGAAAGTTTCCTGCTCAGAGTTTGAGCAAAGTAAGTAACTGTTTACCCAAAGGAGACGTTAGGTGAAACTGCAGAGGTAACAGTCACTTAAATGGCTCTAAGGGCTAGTTCACACGGGGCAAGGAATGGCGGATTTTGGTCCAGATTGTGATGCGGGAAGCCACGTCAGAGTAGGACCAAAATGCGCCTGCCGCGACTGTCGTGACCTCCAACAATCGTGCCTTCCCGCTCCACAGTAGGCCCAAATGAATGGGCCTAGTGCGGAGGGTGCAGCCGCAAGGTGGATGCCGGAGCTGAATCAGCCGCGGAATCCGTCTGAAGAAAGGGCAGCTCACTTCTTTTTCCATGAGTGGGAACATACTGCTCTTCGGAAAAAAGTAAACTAGCAGTCTACATAGACCTCTATTGTGAGGGCGCCGATTCTGATGTGGATTCGGTGCCAAAATCCGCCCCCTCTTGCCCCGTGTGAATGAGCCCTAACGCCAGAGCCACGGGATCTACAGCCTGATATATCACTGGTTGAAGTAGAGCGGCATATACTCACAGCTTTCACTTCAAGCAGTGCGCGTGGAAGACGTGCAGCTTGAGACGGAGAAAGATTCCTCATTCTCCTGTACTCGTGACTTCAGATGACCCAGGGGGGAGGTAACATTGAGTTTTGTTAATGTCGTCTCCCCATCATCAGAGAACATAGTTTTACATTACATCGTTTTATCTTTGTATGCCTACAACCCCTAAAACAAAATGGGTACATTATGTATTCTACAGGATAAACTATAAACCTAAAGCAAACCCTCCTCTGTCCCCGCTCCCCCATTACCCCACATGATATGATGCCGTTTCAGGTACCATCTGCACATTAAAGGACACGACTGGTGACGGCCCATACAGTCTTATGTTTGTGTAATGACAGTAACCTCGATCACAAAATTGTCTGATCACTGTATAAGTAATGCCGCCCCTGCTATCTCTTGTGTCACCCCCTCTACATCATAGATTGTAAGCTCTTGTGTACAGCGCCCTTAGTCCCATTTTGTGAAGTGACTATTTCCTTGTAATGTATCTTTTTGTCTGTACTTGAACCAAATTGTACAGCGCTGCGGAATATGTTGGCGCTATATAAATAAAATGTATAATATTATTATTATATTATTATTAATAAATCTTAAAATGCAGGTGGCCAAATTCATTGTCATCTTCTTGAACGCAAAAAGTAATAAAATGTCAAAAAACCATATATACCCACAAAATACAAGGTGTTGCAAAGCCACATGGAAGCCAAATCTAAAATGTAGTGAAGGGAATGCAGGGAGGGTTAAAAATGATAAGGGGTTGTGTGTCAGCTGCATTTACAAGAGCCATAAATTCTAAATCTGTGATTAAAAAAAAAAAAAATTAATAAAAAAATAAAATAAAATAAATGACTTTTTGTGATTTTTTTTGCAATTTTAATGTGACTGTTAGGGGGTTAAATTCCAACTCTAAGTTATGCCATTGGTTTAGCTATAGAACTGATCCATATAAGAAGTGAAGCACGGCTACAATATATTGCATTGACAGTAATGACGGCTGTAAATCGGAGACTTCCCAGCATTCCTTGCTGGCTCAGTCTCTGTGCACAGCTTGCTCTGCTGATTTCTATTCTGGGAATGAAGTCTCATGACCAAGCAGTGCACAGTCATCGAGTGCAGGGAAACAAGAGCGTGAAAGCAGCTCTGACTACAGTCCGGGCTAGAATAATGGAAATCTACAAGTTACAATAGGGTTTCTATAGATTAGATATACATATATGCTGGAGAGTTGGGCCCGTATAATCTTTTTTGCATATACTTACAATACATTTTGGGTCTTTTCTCTACAATGCTGCTTTTCCTGGTCCTCTTGGTCTTCCTCGGATGGCGTGGTACCACCATGACTGGCGCTATCGAGCTCTTCTAGAGCAGCCTCCAATCTCTGTGCTAGCTGAAGCCCCTTGTCAGTAAGAGAATATCTGCACAGGAAATATAACACGTTAGGAGGCGGCCGGCTGTGGCCATGCCAGGTAATGCAATAAACATGATGGCCGACGTCTATAAAGTCAAGGAATGGCAAAGCATGGAGACCGGAAGCGGCCAGATTCCAGCTTTAGACCTTAGGCTAAGGCTCTATTCAGATCACGGTTTTTTCATCAGTTCAATGGATGCAAAAATCATTGATGTCTATGTAAACGGACGACGATCAGCTTGTATCTGTTAAATAGAGGTACAAAAAGTCATGTGAATAGCGTCTTATATTCTAATGATAGAGCCTTCTATGGGGTCCAATATCAATCAATGAATGGACAGAATGAATAAATATCTAGCTTTAGGCCATCGCACTGATTCGCAGACATGTGTGACATGCATGGCTTGTGAATGACTTGCACACGGGGCGGGGGGTGATCACAGGGCTAACAAGGACTGGTATAACACTAATGTTTGGTTATACAGGTAGGAGAGTCTGACGTCAGTGCAAATAAAAGACGCCTTACATACACACTGGCTTCTAGGTAGGTTAGTTGATGTCTGGGGTTGCAACCAGCAATGGGTGGAAAGTCCTTGTAAGAAGTGTTTTCTTAAGGTCATGTGGTAAAACAACAACTCCCAATTCTCTCCAGACACATTATCAATGCATTTATAGTCTTGGGACATTGAAGGAGAATATTGTGAAGGCTGGCTGTGTTACCTGGCCGGGCTGTGAGTTTTCATGACCAGCTCCTTCTGAATCAATGTGCTAACAGAAGACCAGGCGGTGTATTTACTGCTGGGGTCGGTCTGTAGGAGAGAACAGGCGAGGCAGCCATTACTTGTATGTCTCTAATACCGAAGATCATGGAAGAGATGATAACATACCTGGCTAAACACCAAGAAATACAGCAATATAAGCAATCTAGAATCTCTACATAAAGGGAGTCTGTCACCAGAATAGCCCCTTGTAAATAAAGCGCAGTCATGTGCATTTTTCTGTTTCCTGATCGGCGCCTCTATAGCGTTTTTCCTGATATTCCAATGAGCCCATTGGTGCACTGAGGGCGTCCATGTGGTTCTCCAGCGTCCAGTCGCTCCATTTCTCTCTTCTGTGAATGACATGTCCAAGAACAATCATAGCAGGCAGCTCTTTATGCTATGGGAACAGCAATGACGTCCTCTTTGCGCCAAACAGTTCATTATCATACCAGGAAAAAAAGCGAATATCTCCGACTGGAAAATTAGGGGGAAAAAAAAAGGGACTGTTCTGGTGACCCATATGGCTTAGATTGTAAGCGCTCGCTCCCATTGTGTGAATTGATAATTCAAGTCTGTAAGTGAACTCGGGCATGTATTTTGCGGGTACATAAGAATTTTTCATCAGTTTTTATTGCTTTTTGTTTTTGAGAGTCAGATCAGAAAATATAGATTCTGGTATCTGAACATTAATGTTTGTTATCAATGTTATGTACAAGTAACGTACTCATTTCATTTTATGGGTTATTATAGATGTGGTGAGACCAATTGTGTGTTTTTATTTATTTAAAAATAATAATAAATTGGACTACCCCTTTAATTAAAGGAGATGTAAAGTGACACAGCTTTTTGCTCACAGAAATTAAACTAAATTTCCCATTGTTGCGATTTCATTCACCCGTCTTGCATATATTGTGACACAGACAGAGAGCTTTCTTCCCTCTCGGAGTCAGTGACATACAGGGTCGCTTTGTAGGGTCAGCCAGCTTCCTTTCGGTTTCTGCATCAGTCATGATGGAGTAGGTGACAGGTTTAGCTAAAAGTTGACAGTGTTGACCTACAAGCATGGAATAGACAAGGAACCGCCCAATGTAAATTTGTCACTCCAGGGTGCTGCACAGTAGCCTGTTCAGTGTGGGTTTAGCGGTCTGTAATTTGTTTTGGTGGATGAGGATTTCTCAGCATAATGTCCTTTATACCTGGGATGACTAAGTGTGTCCTCTCTTTTATTTAGCCTCTGTTCACACAACATTAGGCATTGATGTTTACGATACTCTTAGGCTATATATGTCTATGTGATATACAGTATATATTATTATACATATTAAAAGGGTACAAAATACAAATGAATAACTCGCTGGTATAGGAGGTGGAAAAAAGGGCGCTACCTGTGAGCGCTTATATTCTACAAGGCAAGTAACAGTAAGTAAGGGCCGAAGCTCCAGAGGAGTTGTACAATTGTGGAATTCAGGTTTCTTTGAAGGTTTTGTTTAATGGAGGATGATGGGGGAAAAAAATCTTGAAGATGGTTCTGTGATGAGCAGACAAACGGAGAGCAGAAATGGAAGTTCTAGGACGGCCCTGTATGTCATTAATAGTGAATTCTGTGAACAATGGGTGACCAGTGTCGGGATTAGCAGGCAGAGCCATAGAGGAGAAACCAGGAGAGAGATGGATAACCTGCGGAATAGAGTAAAGGGTGGACTACAGGGTCACTACAGTTATATGGGATACCACACAGCAGAAAGTTACAGAAGTCTAGGAGGAAAATAATGACGCATGTACTCGCATTTTTAGCTATTAGTATATCTTCTCTTTCCTGCATAGGGAAGTGCGGCCATTGTTACAGCTGTCCACTGCAAAAATAAGCCCAAAACAGCTTTACACCAGCTTTACATCCAACACGGGATTCCCTGCCATATACACTAACGTAATGTGAATATTCTTATTTATTCATTGGCTTATGTACAGAGTATGGTATATATTGCTGGTACGTATTCAATAAACATTTGTCCCAGCTGACGAAAATGTAAGCAAAAAAAGAAGTAATAGAACAACTTGGAAGTATGGCTTACCAACGTGAAAGACTTGTCACACAGGGGCTGGGCTTCTCTCTGCAGCTCCGTCTTGGTCATGTAGCCTTTGGAATTTGGATTCTTTATTAGTAAAATAAAACAACAGAAATATATATAAGGCGGCACGCTTCATTTACAACATCCGGTAGTGGTTGAGTCCTTGTAGCTCAGGCCTGTTACATACATGTTCCTTACCTTGCTCTCTTTGTACAGGGTGAGCAGGACCGCATAGCCTCCCGATCTCTTCTGTGGGACATACTCACGCTGCTTTTTTCCGTCTGTCTTTTTCTTTTTCTACAGGAACACAAGCACAATTTATAGTGATGTCACATTCAGAATACAAAGCACAGCACATGCCGTACCAACCAGTACCATTCCTGATAGCCAGGAAATTACAATATGCAGGTTTTACTGAGGACAAAGTCATAAGTGGGTTGAAGTTGCTGCAGGATGTGACAAGGTCTGTACATACACATCATAAATGGTATAACATGGAGGGAAATATTTGATAATCATGAAAATTGGTAATAGATAAATCAGGATAAACAGATGGTCTCTTCATCCCATTATCAAGATGAGGTAGTCACCCTCAAGTATAAGCCTGTATGGCACCACTGCTGAATACTCATACTGACACTCCATACCACCTACAAAGCCGTATGGACAAGCAGAACACGTCCTGCCCCCTCGTGTTATACAAACGCTTTCTCACTGTAGCTGCTCCGTTAATAGAGGGGATTGTAGTGAATGGTGGACTCCCACCACTAACATTCATAAGGGATGATGAATTAGTCACCGCTCAGATTACATATATTTACAACCCCAAATAACTTTATATACTATGTGAATCCAAATGGAGGAATGATTACACCCAGGAATGATGCGCTCCTCATCAAGAACACGATAAAGACGCCTTGGAGTACGATAAACCAGGCTTTGTATAAATACAGATAATGTGTTTAGGGATATGATAGCATACAAAAAGGACGCACCCCTTCATCAGATCTTGGCGGTCTGTAATTGTGAGACTGGTCTCTAGTCTAGACTAGAGGCCGCCAAGATCTGGTGAAGGGGTGCGTCCTTATTGTACGCTATCATACCCTGAAAAGCGTTATTTGTATTTAAATAAAGCCTAGGCATCTTTATCGTGTTCTTGAAGAGGAGCGCATCATTCCTGGGTATAAGAGCTACATGCTCAATTTGGATTCTGATTGTTATACGGTCAGTCTTCCCAATGACCCGTCATCCCAGATGGATGTGACCCTTGCATAAAGTTATCCCTGCAAAGTTAAAGGGGCTCTATCATTGGGAAATGTCATTTTTAAGGGGATTCTACCACTAAAACACATTTTTTTCTAGTTACCACGTCAGAATAGCCTTTAAAAAGGCTATTCGACTCTTACCTGTGGAAGTGCTCTCCGCCGCACCGTTCGTTCAAAATACCGGTTTGTACCGGTATGCTAATTAGTTCTCTCGCAGCGATGGGGGCGTCTCCATCGCAGGAGCAGCGATGGGGTCGTCCCCATTGCAGCTCGAAAACCGACCGCAGCGCCGCCTCTCTGGTCTTCGGTGTCCTCCCCTTGCTTCTTCAGCGTACTGTCGGACGTCTGCGCAGTATGCTCTGTTCGGCGAAGACTGCCGAACGTACTGCGCATGCGCGAAATTGCGGTCCCAGCCATAGTGTGGGCACCGCAATTTCGCGCATGCGCAGTACGTTCGGCAATCTTCGCCGAACAGAGCATACTGCGCAGGCGTCCGACAGACGCTGAAGAAGCAAGGGGAGGATACAGAAGACCAGAGAGGCGGCGCTGCGGTCGGTTTTCGAGCTGCAATGGGGACGACCCCATCGCTGCTCCTGCGATGGAGACGCCCCCATCGCTGCGAGAGAACTAATTAGCATACCGGTACAAACCGGTATTTTGAACGAACGGCGCGGCGGAGAGCACTTCCACAGGTAAGAGACGAATAGCCTTTTTAAAGGCTATTCCGACGTGGTAACTAGAAAAAAATGTGTTTTAGTGGTAGAATCCCTTTAACTAATCACATACTTGCATAGCCTTTAGAAAGGCTATTCCACACCTACCATTAGTATGTAAATTGCCTCAGTAGATTTTGATTAAAGAGGACCTTTCATCAGATCGGGCACATGCAGTTTTATATACTGCTGGAAAGCTGACAGTGCGCTCAATTCAGTGCACTATCGGCTTTCCCGATCTGTGCCCGGTGTAAAGCGCTATCGGTCCCGGTAGACGAGTATTATCAGGAGCGGGACGGGGGAGTTCCTCCCCGCTCCACAGTACAGCGCGATAGGCGCTGCTGGGCAGAAGGGCGTCCCTGGCTAAGTGTCAGAAACGCCCTTCTGAATGTAAAGCGCTACGGTACCGGGAGCGATAGCGCTTTACACCGGGCACAGATCGGGAAAGCCGATAGTGCACTGAATTGAGCGCACTGTCAGCTTTCCAGCAGTATATAAAACTGCATGTGCCCGATCTGATGAAAGATCCTCTTTAAGGGCTCATTCACATCTGCACCCGGGGTTTCCGTTATACAGGTTTCTGTTTCCTGCCCGAAACTGGGCAGGAAACAGAAACCTGCAGGCATTTTTCAAACACAATTATTTGAATGGGTTTGAAAAGTGTCCAGCCGTGAGCGCCGATGAGCATTTTATGCTCTCTGCGGCGAAACCGTTTTTTTTTTTTAACCGGACTCAAAGTCTGACATGCAGGACTTTGTGTCCGATTTAAAAAAATGGTTTTGCCGCGTAGAGCACAAAACGCTCACCGGTGCTCATGGCCGGATACGGTCTGACAGGTTTCCGTCTTCTGTCGGCAGAAGACGGAAACCTGAAAACGGGTGTGAACCCAGCGTTAGTCCATTTTTATTCATATGCTAATGAGCTTCAGTCCATGCACTGAAAGAGTCTGTGTACTGTCTGCACTACGTGTATGCACAGCAGAGACAAGTCATCAGCACTTGTGCAAACACGTAGAGCAGACAGTGCATGCAGACACTTCCGGTGCACGGTCTAAGCTCATTAGCATATGTATAAAAACGGACTGATTCCAAATCTACTGAGGCAATTTACATACTAAAGGTAGGTGTGAAATGGCCTTTCTAAAGGCTATGCAAGGATGTGCTTATCTAAAAATGACATTTCCCAATGATAGAGTCCCTTTAAAGACCATTTCCCCATTTGGGCAAAGCGAAATTCCACAGGATCTTGAGGAGAATCTAGGGTGAATTTGCAGTTTTCAGTCAAGCAGGAGTGCAGCCTTTCCTGTACTGATATCCTCTACAACCCATTTATATACCATGTGCTGCTGGATATTACATCTGTTCTAGGATGTCACATTGCTTTCCTGTAAATGCTTCATTCGTTCTGCTAGTAAAAGCCTCATCCATATTTCCGATATAAAGCCTGTGTTACATATTTTAGTGATGCAGTCTTCCTACTGTGCCCCATCACATCTTGGAAGGGGCACTTACTGTAGGCGACGGTCCGTCCCTGGGATTATTACGCAGGTCTCCTTCCAGTGCAGAAGACGTGGGAGGTGGAGAGGAGGTTCTCTGCTGGCTTTTGTTTTTATCATGGCTGCTGGGTAGCGAGTGAATTGGAGCATTGGGTCCTGTAAAGAGAGGAGAATATATTACTGAGCTGTACACGTTAGGCGGCTTAACAGATATAAAAATTCCCCCATATGCCAATAACATTACCTCCTAATCTGTTCCATATTTCTGAATAATTAATAAATATGATGTAATAGATTACAGTTACCACTAGATGGCAGCACTGCTAAAGATATAAAATTGAGCTGACAGTCTGAAGCCATTTTATGGTCGTTTCAACCAAGGCAAACATATTTGGCATCCAGGACCAAGCATGGACACGTCTAGCAATGCTCGCACACGTGACCCTAAAGCATGCAGTGGACTTTCGCAATCCAACGCTAACATTAACAGAAACTGCTCTCTTCCACCTAGTACAAAGCATACCACTTCCCGTGACGTGTAGTAAGACAGAAACACGGCTGAAGCTGCGATTCATCATACATAGAAAATAAAAGTATGGCGAATCTATACTGAATACTAAAATACGCACCGTGCTCTGCATAATGCTTCTCCAGCCGCTGATCCAACATCTTACAAATCCCGTCTCCAAAATTCTGCAGGATTTTTGCTTCCTTCCCGTTTTGAAGAGGTAGAGGATACTTCTTCAGGGAGCTAATGGCCTAGGAAGAAAAGTGGACGTCATAAGGCTGAGTTCATGTGAACAGACCTGTGTGAACAGGACCTTACAATATTTCTTACCCATCCTGATGTTCTAGCTACAGATTATGTCATTACGACTGTGACACACAGTATACAGTATTGTTATGTGACGCTGTAAACATTAGTCATCCTCGTCAGCACTAACATCAGAAAGTCTCGTGACCGAGGACGTACACACGACCATACAAGTAACACCAGGACCAAGATGTCGCAGCTGTAAAACCAGAGGAAGGATATATTCACAAGAAGCGCTTTCTGTAAAATAAATACTCCGGAGACGCTGCGGGAAAAATCGCGGCGTTGTACAGTGCAGGCAAAGTGGATGGGATTCATACGAATCCCATCCCCACTTTGCGGAAGAAATCGTAGCGTGGACACGCTGCGATTTGCAAAGCAGTTGCGGCTTTGCAAATCACAGCATGTCAATTATATCTACGGAAACGACGGCGGCTTTTCCGTAGATATCATGTTAAGAGAAGGTCCGCAGAGGAAAACTCTGTGAACTTTCTCTTAAAAGCGCTGCGGAAAGAACCACAATGCGATTGCGCAGCGGTTCTTTCCACAGCGCATGGCCCATGGGGCCTTAGCCTTAGGCTAAGGCCCCACGTTGCAGAAACACAGCTTTTTTTGTTGCAGGGTTTTGTTGCAGTCTTTTGAGCCAAACCAGGAGTGGATTGAGCAGAAGAAGAAGTAGAAGAAATTCCTTTATATTTCCCTTTCCTTTTGTAGCCATTCTTGGTTTTGGATCAAAAAACCACAGCAAAATCTGCAACAAAAAAAAGCTGCGTCTCCGCAACGTGGGGCCTCAGCCTTAATAAGTCATCATCAAAACCACATCAATATGGCAGCAGTGCAACACATTTATCTATAACCTTGGGCCATATTTCTGTATGCTGCCAATTTTAAAGCGATCCTATCATTTAAACTCAATTTTTTTTCTGCCTACCACGTAGGAATAGCCTTAAGAAAGGCTATTCTTCTCCTACCTTTAGATGTCTTCACCGGGGCGCTGTTCGGTATATAATCCGGTTTTCGTCAGTATGCAAATAAGTTCTCTTGCAGCACTGTGGAAGCCCCCAATGCTGCGAGAGAACTCTCTAGTGCCGCCTCCATCTTCTTCAGGAATGGGTCTACTTCGCGTCTTCTTCTGGGGGTTGGCTTCAAACTTCTAGGCCTCGGACCTAAGGCAAAGCCAATTGTGCATGCCTGCCGGCCACAAGAAAATGGCCACTTACAATACTGTGCAAGCGGCCATTTTCTTGTGGCCGGCAGGCATGCGCAGTTGGCTTTGCCCTAGAGGTTTGAAACCACCCCTGGAAGAAGAGGCGAAGAAGACCTGTTCCTGAAGAAGATGGAGGCGGCGCTGGAGAGTTCTCTCGCACCATTGGAGATGCCCCCAGTGCTGTTTGAGCGCTGGGGCCCGCCCTCAGTGCTGAGAGAAAACTCATTTGCATACCGACGAAAAACGGGATTTCTACGGAACGGCGACGCGGAGAAGACATCTAAAGGTAGGAGAAGAATAGCCTTTCTTAAGGCTATTCCTACGTGATAGGCCGAAAAAAACTGAGTTGAAATGATAGGATCCCTTTAAAGGAGCACTAGACACAGAAAACGCACAAACATTTTAAAAATCCTCATCCCTTCTTTCCTTTACACCTTCCTTTCTCTAGTCTTAATCTGTCTCATCTTATCCTATCCTATCCTATAGTTTGTATGTTTGGATGTTTGTTCCTCAATCACGCAAAAATGGCTGAACGGATTTGGATGAAATTCGGCACATAGCTAGATTGCAACCTCGATTAACACATAGGCTACTTTTATCCCTGTAAATGACATGGCTTCACCACGGTTATGAATTTATGTTCACATACTATATTACACTGCTCTTGCAGCAGCTTATCTCAGGTTCTGATAGTCAGGTCTGTTATCTCTCTATGTAAACACTCAGCTAACCCTCAGTCCATTGTGTACATGCATTTGCATATTATCTGATCTGCTCCAGGCAACATGCTGACACATTGGATGGGAAAACACCTTTAATCCAAATTATCAGTTTGCCAATTTTAAACATGCCAGGAAAAAGAAATCTAATTTTAGTCAAACAATGAGAGCTATGAAGGTAGCCAGAAGTCAAAAGAGTTCTCCTCAAGCGGAGCTGAGGGGGATCATCGATGCCAACAACAAGCTCATTACATGGCGTCCCAGCGAACTGCTGAGATGCTGGAACAATCACGGTCACAGCGCGAGGAATGAGTTCAGCGGCAGGCCAGCTTCAAAGCTGTCGAAACACCGCAGCAGGCAAACCATCGGCGGAAGCAATTTGCTGAATATAGGCGGATCATCGACGCCAAGAACACGCAGACAAAGTCGCGGGCAGGGGCTTGTATCTGATAAATACAAGTCTGTGTTTCAGTATTTCAGTCCTGAGGCAGGTTGTAAAACTACCAGCTCCCTGCGGTGCCTTATCTACAGTACAACAAACCAATTGTTAAAGAGCTTGTCTAGTTTCAGCTCATTACCAGGCAGATGAAAATGTTACTTTCAATCAATATACATCTAGTGTATATGACTAGGTTAACCCTTGAATTTGTCTGGATTTTACAAGACTATTAGTGCCAGGATCTTGCAGAAAATGCTGAGACTGACAGGTTTATAGTTAGCATGTTTTTCTAGGTTCAATTTGCAGGAGGGGGATGCACCCAGTTTATAAAGAGGCATACATATCTCCTATCACCATACACAATATATGTCAGCTATAGGAGGTGCCAACAATAAGACTAAGGCCCAGTTCACATCTGTGATTGGTATTCCATTTGGGGAGTCCATTTGGGGACCCCTGAACAGAACACCGAACGCAGTAAAAAACAGTTAGCTAAGAAACCACACGGACCCCATAGACTATAATAGGGTCAGTGTGTTTTCCACACGAATCACATGGAGAGAAGAATACTGCAAGCAGCACTTTGCTCTCTGCATGATTCGTGCGGACACTTATAGTCTATGGGGTCTGTGTGGTTTCTTAGCGAACAGCTTTCTTAATGCGTTTTGGATGATGGGTTTGCATGATTTTTGAAGGACTCTGCACTGGACAAACACCCATTAAATGTGGGGCAAGACATGTATGCCAATTTGCCAAATATGATGACCCACTCATTCAATCGGAGAGTCAGGCTATTAGTCACATGACACATCTGAGGACCCTCGGTGACAAAGTTACCCTCATTGCAATTTTTTTTTGTGCTTCCTTTGGCCACAGAATATTTTTTAGGGACGTTCCACTTTAGGCTGGTGCCCCATGAGGCGTAAACACTGCAGTTTGGCCCGCCACAAAAACCGCACCGTTTTACAGTCACTGCAAAGTGGATAGGATTTTAGTGACAAGCGCTGCAGGAAAAACCACAATGCGTTTCCGCTTTTTTTTCGCTGTGACCTGCTACATGGGGCCTTAGCCTTAAATAGCCAAACTAGCTATGGAAAGTGTCTAGAAACATTTTTAGGTCAAAAATAGCAACCGTGGTGATAGCAAAGCCACACGCAAAACAAAGCTTGTGTTCAGACTAAGAATTTCTGATTGATAAGACCGCGATATAAGGCCACAGTCTCAGTTTACACACAGGGTGCGGCCCATTGGCACTTTTATGCCATAATTACTGCAAAATTGTGACAAAATGCCAACAATGAAACTGCAATGTGACCGCACCGTCTAAACAGAGTCTGAGGTCACTTTCACACAGTCAATAGGCCGGATAGGAATTACTCACGTGTCAGGTTTTTTGTGGACTTGCGTTCACCATGGACACTACGCAGATCCATTTCATTTAAGCCTTAAGTACTATCATGGCGTCTATCATACACATATCATGATGATAGACACCCTGATAGTACTTAAGGGTTAATGATCCCGTACAGACATTTTTTCCCCCAAATACCGTGGCTCCACAGAAAAAGAAATGAAGACTTGCTTTATTGTGGCCCATTTAGCAGAATAATCACCCCCATTATAGTCTAGGGGTCTATGAAATCACAGACTATACAGTATAGGACTGATGTCCTGATGGAAGGGAAATACTCCTAGTATCATAGAGGGCTATGAAATACTTATGGGATTTTCCAGACTGTTATTGGTAGAGTCCAGGAGGCTTTGGGCCACGTCTACACTGCACATTCTAACTACTGAAGCCCACAGGATTGTATACAACTCATTGCGGCAGATTTATCACAGTGGCTGCTGCAGGATTTATCACAGTGGCTAATGCAGCATGACAAGTCTGACATCTCTGCAGGCTGAAGCCAAAAATCAGACGAGGCCTCATAAAATGGGGAATGTTTAACCCATCAAGGACCAAGCCCATGTTCACAGTACGACCACAATATTTAGTTTTTATTCTGACCATGTTGCTATTTGAGGCATTGTATTATATATGGTGTATCCAATATAGCTATAGCCACATTCAGTCTCTGGGCGGCCGCTGCTTTCTCTTAACCGACTATGCAGTAACTGCAGCTAAGGCCCCAGGTTGCACAAAAACTTCATGCAGGTTTTTTTTTTTGCCAAACCCAGGAATCGCAAGAAATGGAGAAAATAAAGGAAGTTCTTATAGTTGTCCTTTTTTCCTGCAACATGGGGCTTTGCAGGTTTAATAAGCAGAAAATTTTTGGGAAAAACGTGTGGTCCAACCACAACATGTGCATACAGCCCAAGTATACTGGAGAAGTCACATACACGAGACATTTACCTGTTGTAAGGCTTCTTCCCATTGTATGCGTCGTAAGGCTCTGTCTCCACATGTTGGGGCTGAAACTACAATTTAGTGATTTTCACACTTAAAAATGGCAGATGAATAGAAACTGGTGGTGCAGCACTGCAGGTATTAGTTGTAACATGGTGCAGCCACTAGAAGTCAGCACTATTCAGCATTTTTCATTCTTTAACTCTGACCTGGAATGAAGACACTTTCAGTGTGAAAATACCAGGAGCCAAGTAATCCTAATGCATTTCTCAGATGTTCCCACTAATTCCCTTATTGCTATAGCCTGTGTTCAATTGGCTGAACAGTCCCCTGACAAATGAGGGTTGGTTCACACTAGCGTATGTATTCCGTCCGCATGAAGACCACCCAGATGGAATACAATCACAATTGCAAGCGCTGTGCTGTCAAAGTGCAAGGACTCTACAGACTATAGTGGGGTCTGTGTGCTTGCATGATCACTAGTATAATGCACGCAATGCTAATGCGCTATAAACTAACGACACTCCTATTATAGGCTACAGACACAGTACGCCAGACAAGCCCACAAGACTTCAATAGGCTCCTGGCTGTCATGGAAATGGATCGCCGCCCCCAGATCTCATTCCAGGGGCCAGCGAACCACCCCAAAATGGTGACACCTATGCTGGGGTTTTTTTTATTGCAGGTTTTACTGCTTTTTCTCAACCAAAGCTGGGAGTGGATTTAATAGAAGGGAGATGTAGAAATTGATCCTCTATATTTCCCTTTCCCTTTTGAGGCCACTTTTGCCTTTGGCTCAAAAATTGCAATAAAATCTGTAAGATAAAAAAAACACAGCCGTTCTCAGCCTGAAGTGAATGCGTTGTCAAAAAAAAAAAAAAAAAATTCACTTACTGTTTAACTTTTTAGGTTAAATATATATCTTTCTGTGTGAATTGCGCTTTGAGTCCGCTGTGATAAAATTACATTAGAAATATTGGTTGAGGATATTATATCAGTGTTTGTAAGCCAAACCTAGGAGTGAAGCAAAAACCCCTTTGCTTCACGGCTTATCTCTGCTTATGCTCCACTCCTAGTTGTTGTAAAGTAAACATTTGGTTACTGATACCTGAGTTTTTCACACTAGGGTGCGGCATAAAGGGAATGAGCTGCACCAAAGCATTACAAGTGGACGGATTTTCACAAAGCGACCAGGGTTAGGCAGTGTGTGCTCGAGTCCGAAATCTATTCGTTGCTGCAGATCCATGACAATGCGTGGGGCTTTGTTTCTGTTGCCCATTTCTTTCGCACACAGCAAACTATTACCCTGTAGTCACGTGAAAACTCAATCTTACTGTAACATTACTGACAGTGAGGGAAAAGACTTCTCAGGGGCTTTGGGGGGAATTTATCAACTCATCTATGCCAGTTTTCTGCTGCAGATAGGTGTAAATTTTGGTGCATGCTGTTTTTTTTTTTTGCGCAAAAGTTGTACTGCACCCCCTTCGTCACTTTCTGTGACAGTGGGCAGAGCAGGGCAGGCCATAGGTGCATCCGTTCAGCGTTTATTAGAACTCAACCCAAAAAACTGGTGTGAGTTAGGCCGGGACCCCATCTTGGGTATATGAAGCAGTTGGGCCGCAGTGCTTTACAAACCCTGCAAATAAGTACACAACAGCTCAATATACACTGATGGCATTCTGTCCACCAGGATATCCGGCAAAACTGTGCGGTCAGTGACAAAGAGCATGGTGAATGGACACTATTTCAGACACCTGTTCTTTCATGACTGTAGCTTCCCGGTATTGAAGTTAGGCACGTGACCCCGGGGTACTGTCTAATATCAAGTGAGAAAATTTTGCACGGATCACTTTAGTGTGAATCCATGATGGAATGGAAAAACGTCGAGCAGTCAGAGCAACTTTTAGGTCAGCACCCCGCGTAGTGTAAATGCCATGATTTTACTGCAGTTTTATAGTAACTGCAAAGTAGATGGAAGTCTGGATAATTCCATTCACACATTGCAGAAAAATATCTGCAGAGGACATGCGCCAATTTCAAAAACTGTTGCGTTTTTATAAATCACAGCATGTCAATTATACGTATGGAAATGCTAAGTGTACTCGAATATAAGCCGAATTTTTCAGCACAGTTTTTGGCTTATACTTGAGTCAGCAAAAAAAAAAAATATTTTTTTTAATTTATTTATTTTTTAGGAGGGGGGGCCCCCCAGCCGCAATATCAGCGTATAGAATCTCCCATAAAATAGTGGGGGGTGGGTGGGGGGTGAAGAAGCTTTAAAAAAAATAAAATAAAAGTTCTTAATCCCTCCTTTTCCTAGAATACATATAAAAGTAGAAAATGACTGTGAAACACAAACACATTAGGTATCCCTGTGTCTGACAGTGCCCGGCCTACTGAATATAGGTTATCTGCAGTGCTCCTGTTCCGTCGGGAAGGGGTTAATAGGAGCACTGCAGATCCCCTATAGTCAGCCAGGCTGAATTCCAAGTGAGCGGAAAACCCACAGTCCTCAAGCTCAGGGGAAGGGGCAGACAGACAACCAAAACACCCCCTCCCCTTCCCAGCATCTACTGCACCCAAAAACTCCGACCATTTGAATTTTTGAAATTTTCCAGTAGCTGCTGCATTCTCCACTCCCCTCCCCCCTCGGCTTATACTCAAGTCAATAAGTTTTCCCAGTTTTTTGTGGTAAAATTAGGGGCCTCGGCTTATATTCGGGTCAGCTTATACTCGAGTATATATGGTAACTGAAAACTCTGCGGATTTTCTATGAAAAGCGCTGCGGGGAAAAACTGTGATTCATTTCCACCGCAGTTTTTCTTGGGCTTGCGCTTTTTGGCAGCAGCCCACCACTTGGGGCCTTAGCCTTACTGAGCTATGGTCATAGGTGCTAGACTAGCCTGGCCAGCATCTCAAAAACTGACAATCTTGTTAGATTTTCTCTTGCAATGTTATGGAGGGTTTACAGAGGTTTGGTCAATGATAAACATCCACTGAAAAGGGATCCTGCGGGTGTAAACAACTCATTGATGGAAAGGGTCAGGGGAGAATATTCAGGATTGAACAGGTGGTGCACAGTCAAGAAAACTGCAGCCAAATACAAAGCAGATGCTCCTACTAAGCACAACTCATCATTCCTTAGACTGGTTGTCTACTGTTATAGCCCATCTGTACTGAGCGCCACTGCTGAGAGGGTGCATTCACACAAAGTAACGTGCCGTGTGACCTGGCACATATAACCGTGTGAGATTTTGCGGACCGTATACACTCCCATTGATTTCAATGGGAGCGTGGATAGTAAACACCGCGCTATTTTGCGGCCGTGATTTTGCGGACGCAAAATAACGCGGCGTTTACGATCCACGCTCCCATTGAAATCAATGGGAGCGAATACGGCCTGCAAAATCTCACACGGCGTATACGTGCCAGGTCACGCGGCACATTACTTACGTGTGAATGCAACCTTTGTATGTTCACACAGAGGAATTCGCCATGGATTTGGAGGTGGTTTCTGCCCCCCAAATCCAGGGCAGATTCCATCCAGAATCTGCCTCGGTATAATGGCTATATACACTCACCGGCCACTTTATTAGGTACACCATGCTAGTAACGGGTTGGACCTCCTTTTGCCTTCAGAACTGCCTCAATTCTTCGTGGCATAGATTCAACAAGGTGCTGGAAGCATTCCTCAGAGATTTTGGTCCATATTGACATGATGGCATCACACAGTTGCCGCAGATTTGTCGGCTGCACATCCATGATGCGAATCTCCCGTTCCACCACATCCCAAAGATGCTCTATTGGATTGAGATCTGGTGACTGTGGAGGCCATTGGAGTACAGTGAACTCATTGTCATGTTCAAGAAACCAGTCTGAGATGATTCCAGCTTTATGACATGGCGCATTATCCTGCTGAACGTAGCCATCAGATGTTGGGTACATTGTGGTCATAAAGGGATGGACATGGTCAGCAACAATACTCAGGTAGGCTTTGGCGTTGCAACGATGCTCAATTGGTACCAAGGGGCCCAAAGAGTGCCAAGAAAATATTCCCCACACCATGACACCACCACCACCAGCCTGAACCGTTGATACAAGGCAGGATGGATCCATGCTTTCATGTTGTTGACGCCAAATTCTGACCCTACCATCCGAATGTCGCAGCAGAAATCGAGACTCATCAGACCAGGCAACGTTTTTCCAATCTTCAATTGTCCAATTTCGATGAGCTTGTGCAAATTGTAGCCTCAGTTTCCTGTTCTTAGCTGAAAGGAGTGGCACCCGGTGTGGTCTTCTGCTGCTGTAGCCCATCTGCCTCAAAGTTTGACGTACTGTACGTTCAGAGATGCTCTTCTGGCTACCTTGGTTGTAACGGGTGGCTATTTGAGTCACTGTTGCCTTTCTATCAGCTCGAACCAGTCTGGCCATTCTCCTCTGACCTCTGGCATCAACAACGCATTTCCGCCCACAAAACTGCCACTCACTGGATGTTTTTTCTTTTTCGGACCATTCTCTGTAAACCCTAGAGATGGTTGTGCGTGAAAATCCCAGTAGATCAGCAGTTTCTGAAATACTCAGACCAGCCCTTCTGGCACCAACAACCATGCCACGTTCAAAGGCACTCAAATCACCTTTCTTCCCCATACTGATGCTCGGTTTGAACTGCAGGAGATTGTCTTGATCATGTCTACATGCCTAAATGCACTGAGTTGCCGCCATGTGATTGGCTGATTAGAAATTAAGTGTTAACGAGCAGTTGGACAGGTGTACCTAATAAAGTGGCCGGTGAGTGTAATTGGTATCTATCAATAGAACCTAGGGAATTACTAGCAGGGAAATACCGTCAGTGTATGTAAAACACTATAAACACTAAAACAGAAATTTACTTTAACCACTTCCGGACCGCCCATAGAGTATATACGTCCAGGAAGTGGTTGCCTAGTTCTGACAGGACGTACCGGTACGTCCAGTCAGAACACAGTAGCTGCACGGAGATCGTGCAGCTGCTGAAGCTGGGAGCCGGCTGTAACTTCAGCCAGAGCTCCCAGAGAGATGGCAGGGAAGGTGTATTCCCTTCCCTGCCATCTCAATCGCTGTGTATACAGTGCTCAATGAGCGCTGTATACATGGCTATCGGCGCCGCCATGATGCGGCTGCCCTATGACCCGGCGGTCACGTGATCCGCCGGGCTCAGTGTCTTACAAGAGCTGCTGGGTCCTACAAGACCCAGATCAGCTCTGTATACTGTATATACAGCGTGCAGGAGGCTATATTCCTCCTGCAACTAAGGCTAAATGTACCAGCCTCAGTTAAAGGAGAAATCAGGCTCTGTAACAAAAAAAAGTGATCAGACGTCCCCAAAGGTCTCTTATCACGTTATGAGGACACAATCTGAAAAAAATATAAATATATAATAAAGTTTTTAAAAAAATGTAAATAAAATAATAATAAAAAAATAATACGCTAATAAAGCGCCGTTATTAAAGGTTATAGCCCCTCCCCCGACAACACCATACAAAATAAAAATTACCGTAACGGAGAGGAAAAACTATTTTATAAAGTTTTTCAGTGACACTTTTGTGTTATTAAATAAAAAATAATAATAAATTGAAAACCAGACACAATTTCCTTCCTATTATGTTTATATTTTCCCGGATATAAAAAAAATTAAAACACATTCGAAAACAAAAACATAAAAATACAGCCCTATGTGTTCCCGAAAAAAAGACGCAAAAATTAGTTGACTGAGACATACGGGAAAAATGTTACAGCCGCACATACAAAATAAACCTAAAATGTGTCTGGTCCTGGACCACAAATTGGCCCAGTACTGAAGTGGTTAAATAGTTGTTCTTGATAATTTGACATTGCTGCAGTACTATTCATAGACAATATGTCTGTTGTCATATCCTATATTACAGATTGTTCTGCACTGCACTGCAGAGTAAAAAAAAACGAGGGCTGAGAATGTTTTTTAACCCATAATTGTTGCAATGCAATGATAAAAAAAAATGCCCCTAAAGATATATTTAACCCCTAATTCTCATACACTACCCCTGACGCACAACAGTCTCACCTTTTGGTACACAAATTGTGTTTTCAGCCCTTTTTCGGCAGCAGAATCCCTCCACTCTGTCAGCCATTTCAGAAATAAAGGATTTGGGCAGGAAGGCAGGGGACGCTTACGTCCAAATGTCACCGGACCAGGCATCTTCTAGTTTCTAGTTCTGGTTGGACGGCAGGGCGACCATATTTTCTGTGAAGAATTAGATATAAACAATGTTGGTCACTGCACTTATACTTGTATAAACAGTCACCGTAAAAACCGCAGAGACAGATAGAGAATAAGAAGAGTTACCGGATATACTCGAGTATAAGCCGACTATTCCAGCACTGTGTTTATGCTGAACAAGCCCCCCTCAGTTCCTACTGGAGTCAGGGTCCACAGAGCACGGAAACTTAAAGGACCTGCATAAATTAAACAAAGGGGGAGGTCCTTTAGGGCTACTGCTCTGTAATTGGCTTGTCATAAGGTCACGTGATTGTGATGTCATCATAGGTCCTGTAGAAACTAGAATGTAACATCTGCAAACAAGTCAGTGGCCAGGATACATTGTGTCTTATAGAAGACTAGAGGACAGCTCATGACCTCTGACATGGGAACAGGAAAAGAAGACAAAACCACTTGGCATTGCTGGAATAGAACCTGAAGACTATTATGTCAGGCTCCTCATGGCTAGCTTCCTGTAATGCTCCATGCGCGCGCTGTCAGTGTCCTTGCCGGGTTTGTCACAGTTAAAATGCTGCCTGGTTATATTCTATGGCCCCCTATACATGACTGTATATTATCACGTGTAAAGGGCTGTGAACCCAATGGTAATAAACAACAGATACGCTGCTGTCCGGTTTTTTATTCAGGACACAAAACCATAGTGGTTTGTCCAAGAAAAAGGACAGCAACGGATCCATTTTTTTTTTTTTTTTACATTGATGTCTATGGAAACAGCTAGCCATCCATTTGTGTCCGTTTTTTTTAATCCGTTTTTTGCATCTGTAAAGCGGATGTAAAAAAACGTGATCTGAACAGACCCTTATTTAGTACAGTTGCAGTAATTTGGGTAATCCATTTGCACCTTCGCTGTTGCTCTGATTGTTCCTTGTCTTGAGGACAATAACTCTTTAGGATTCAGTGTTCCCCTTTCCCAAATCTCAACATATCCTAAATGTAGCAGTCAGGCGCATCTTTCTGTAAAACCGCTACCGCGCTGCCTCTACCCTGCACCTGTCACTGTTGCCTATTCACATTAAAATACAAGTCAGACACTACATAGAATGGCCTCATACTAGTGACCCCCATTGTGACACCTCCCTGCCCCCGCACTGACTAGTTGTAGGGGGTACATGTCTGTGTCCAGGGTACGGGGCATGTAAGAGGGCTGATGGGGGGCTGTGATTTCTTTTATACCATTCTAGCCACTTTTTCGAAGACACAAATGATCAGATTGGACAGCCCCTCTAAAACCCAGAATCCCCTCCCCCAGAAGACACGTATGAGGGAGCGCACAGACACCTCTCACCATGACTTCCTCTTATTACTGTACTAGCCTCTGCCCGCGACTTCGTCTGCGGGATGTTGGAGTGGATGATCCGCCTATATTTAGCAAATTGCTGCCGGCGATGGTTTGCCTGCTCCGGCGTTTTGGCATTTCTTAAGCTGTCCTGCTGCTGAACTTGTTCCTCACGCCGTGCCTGTGATTGTTTCGGAATCTCAGCAGCTTGCTGCAACACCATATAATGCATGTGTTGCTGGCGTCGATGATCCCCCTGAGCTCCGCTTGAGGAGAAGTCTGTTAACTTCTGGCTTCCTTCATAGTTCTCCTTTGCGACAAATTAGATTTTCTTTTTCCAGGCATTTTTAAAATTGACAAACTGCCAATTTGAATTAAAGGTGTTTGTCCATGTGGGTTTGTCTGCACTGCCTGGAGCAGATCAGAAAATATGCAAATTTAGTACACAAACCACTGAGGGTTAGCGTGTGTTTACACAGAGAGCTAACAGACCTGGGACCTGAGATAAGGCTGCTGCAGGAGCAGTGTAATATAGTATATGAACATAAATTCATAACAGTCGCCAACCCATGTCATTTACCGGGATAAAAAGTAGCCTATGTTTTAATCAAGGTTACAATCTATCTATGTGCCGAATTTCATTCAAATCCGTTTAGCCGATTTTGTGTGATTGACTAACAAACATCCAAACACACAAACATCCAAACTTTCACATCCTATCCTAGTAATCCTATCCTACTAATATTATAAACTAATTTTAGCATAAAACATAACCTTTAAGGGTGCATTCACACTGCGTAAACGCTAGCTTATTTTGTAGAGTAAAATTACACTTGTAAATTTTGCTATCCCATTGACTTCAATGATATTTTTTTACAAGTGTAAAAATACGCCTGTAAAAAATACACCTGTAAAAAATACGCCTGTAAAATGCCATTGAAGTCAATGGGATAGCAAAATTTACAAGTGTAATTTTACTCTACAAAATAAGCTAGCGTTTACTCAGTGTGAATGCACCCTTATATGGTCAGCTAAAAACAGTGGACAATGTAGCTAGGGCTAAAAACAAAACAAATACACAAATGAGGACAATATAAGAGTGTATCTTTCCTCCTATGTCCCTACTGTTAATCACCAAAAGTGTAATAAGATAGTTTGAGCTTCAGGGAAAAATGACCCCAACTTTGCAGGTACTAGTTAGAGCTGGTCAATACGCCCCCAACAACAGTATAACCTGACTAATATCGTTGGTTTATAGGGTGGTTTCCTCTTTCCCCCGCTTCAGATATCACTTAAACTGCCCTAGAGCGTCCGCTCATATACACAGCTTACTGACACCTAAGCACACTGAATAAATCCCTGCCTGTTCAAATCTTTGACAGGACATCTAGGTTCTCACTTTGTGTGCATCTCAAATAACTACTCTCATATTATCCTACTAATATTATCCTACTAATATTATCCTACTAATATTATAAATGTGAAAGTTTGGATGTTTGTGTGTTTGTTCCTCAATCACACAGAAACGGCTAAACAGATTTGAATTAAATTCGGCACATAGATAGATTGTAACCTCGATTAACACATAGGCTACTTTTTATCCTGGAAAATTACATGGCTTCACGACGGTTATGAATTTATGGTTACATACTATATTACACTATTCTTGTCTCAGCTTCTGAGAAAGCCAGGGTTGTTATCTCTCTGTGTAAACACTCAGCTAACCCTCAGTGTGTATACAAATTTGCATATTATTTGATCTGCTTCAGGCAGTGCAGACAAACTGACATGGGAAAACACCTTTAATCCAAATTGGCAGTTTGTCAATTTTAAACATGTCGGCAAAAAGAAAATCTAATTTGTCGCAAACACAAGAGTTATGAAGGTAGCCAGAAGTCACAGAGTTCTCCTCAAGTGCACCTGACGGGGATCATCGACGCCAACAACACATGCAGTATATGGGGTTGCAGCGAGCTGCTGAGATGCTGGAACAATTACAGGCACGGTGCGAAGAACAACTTCAGCGCCAGGCCAGCTTGACAGTTGCTGAAACGCCGAAGCATGCCCATCATCAATGCCAACAACACGCTCATTATATGTTGTCGCAGTGAGCAGCTGAGATGCCGCAACAATCACGGGCACAGCGCCAGGAACGAGTTCAGAGATAGGCCAGCTTGACAGCTGTCGAAACGCCGGAGCAGGCAGATCATCAACACCAACAACACCCTCATTATATGGCATCCCAGTGAGCTGCTGAAATGCCGGAACAATCACAGGCACAGCGGGAGAAACAAGATCAGCAGCGGGACAGCTTAAGATCTGCCAAAACGCCGCAGCAGGCAAACCATCGACGGCAGCAATTTGCTGAATAAAGGCGGATCATTCAGGCCAACAACCCGCAGACAAAGTCGCGGGCAGAGGCTAGTTTATAATATTAGTACGATGTCTGTGGTATGGAGGAGAGGAAGCTACAGTAAAGTGAAAGTAAAACACGGGTACATTAACACACAGGCATTTGGGGTTGTTAATTTAGTTACAGTAACTCCATGTGCCTCACATTAATAGCAGTTAACCCCATCATGTCCCTCACATGGGGGTACTAATGAAGGACCTTAATTATGAAGATACCTAATGATTACCTCCATATGTCCCACATATCAGTAACTCTTATGTGAGGCACACAGGGGGTTAATGTGAGGGACATGATGGGGTTAACTGCTATTACTATGAGGCACATGGAGTTACTAAGCTGTAATGCACATGTCCAGACGTTTTATCTGCAATGGTGGATTCCCCCCTCCCCCCCCCCCATACTCAAGTCAATAAGATTCCCAGTTTTCTGTGGTAAAATTAGGGGCCTCGGCTTATATTCGGGTCGGCTTATACTCGAGTATATACGGTATATTGAACTATGAAAGGGCCTTTCCTATGTTACTTGTATACAGGGCCCTGCTCTATATAAACCAGGCAGCATCCTTCCCGGCTGTGAATTAAAGGCATAAGCGGCGCTTGGGGGGACACGTGAATGAATAAGACCCACGGAAGCAAGGGCCACAAAACAGGACAGAAATAGTTCTATATTTTGCAATCTGGACTGTCGGCCCACGCACGGGACCGTGTAATTCAGGGTCGTGTACGGGCCCATAGAAATGATTGAGTCAGTGTGCTATCTGTAAATGCACGGATAGCCACTGATCACGGACACGGTCCTCTGACGCAGCCTGAGATTGGGAAGTGATGGAGGGAGATTTATTATTTCTGTCTGAAAATGAATAGTATAACCCTAGACAGGACAGTCAGGAGATGTACCCAATACTCACAGGATAGGGGATGTAGAGATTGATCGCTGAGGATTCTGTCAATGGAATCCCCACAGATCACAAGAGCGCGGTCCCCGTCCATCATTTGAAAGGTGTGACGGACGGACGTGTGTGCTGCAACACTTCCTTGAAAGTGATAAAAGCAGATAGCCAAGGAAACACTAGATCTCCATTTTCATGTATGTTGGAATATACTACATCCCAGTAGTGGCTATAATCTCTAGCATGTGTATACCGGCACAGGGAGTATATGGCAGTGATCCTATGATATGAGACGGCAGTGATCTCCTTCATTCCTGTCTTATTCCTCAGACAAAATTGGCTCTTTTTCATCCATTTCCTCAGCTCTCCGCTCACATTCCTGACATGGACATGTTGCTGCGTTAAAATAACACATTCTGGAACATTTTTTTTCCATCAGTGTAAAAATAACCCGGCTGCTTTTCTGTGCTGTGAAGCAGTCTATGAAAGGCATTTTGGCAACTCTGCAGGCAAACTGCATCTCTAGGTCTATGGGAAACATGCCACATGCCTTGGCACCCAGATGAGCCAAACAGCCATTAGTCCAGAAATCATCCGAATCTGACATGCAGCACAAATAGGAGGCCCCGCCATGGGGGTCTACATAGACACTTCTGGATATCCTGACACAGCAGGGTCGGAGGCCCTCAGGGATCACCCAGTATATAGGCATGCACGTGATATCCTCAAGATGCCCTGGTCATGTGATCACAGAGACACAGCACACCTATACTCTGCCAATAATATGCCACACTTACATAGGACGGCATATTCTGCTTTATCTAATGGCCAATCTCTAATATATTATTGTACTTACATTAAACTCACATTTCTTTCTATTGACTGTGTACGGTCTTCATTTTAAAGACTGCCAGCTTGTTGGAATTCAATACAATGTACAGCAGGGGGCGCCTTTGAGGTCATAAATGAATCATAGGCTCGGTGCACAGCCTAAGCTCTCCATTCAGCAGAAATGCTGGAAATATCTTGTGGCGTACATACAGCTCCACCTACATAAAAGAGCACAAAGCCGTGTCCTACGAGTCCTCCCTCAACTCTAAAAGAAAATACAGCACATTCACCTTTGCTATAGAGAAAGCCACTGTGTCCAGTGTATAGTGGGATGTACGATTTTATAGCAGGACTCTATAGGTGACGTATAATGTGCTATGCCTATACAGTGGCTGCAGCCTTCAATCTGAAGCATCTGTATATGTGGTTGGGAATGTTGGGGGGATGTCAGACTTTAATGCGCCCATCCTCAGAGGAGATAAAGCACTGACAGAGGGGCCTGGTATATACTTCATTCCATCACCTCATTGGTAAAACTTGCCTGATCGGCTCTGCCAAGTATGCATGTGTGTAGTGGAGTCATGAAGCCGCCTGACAGCTATCTATATGGCCGCCCCAGCTGCTAGTACACGTTCTTTACTGTAATGATGGTTACACTGCAAAAGTAATAATGACAGAAGATAAAACATGAGAACACGACAATTATATTCTGATAGGATGGCATCAGATTTGCCCGGATTGATCTGACCCGGGAGATGTCAGTTTTCAGACTACACTACATAACATTATTAAGGGAGTTACAAATATTGATGACCCCATTAATTCCAGATCGGTGAGGGTCTGACACCCAACACTCCCACCGTTCAATTTTTCTCCGCAGCTGATATACAGAGAATGGAGCAGGAAGCAGACAGCTCTGATATCTGCAGTACTTGGTCTGGCCACTACTTAGATAACAGCGCTGTCTGCTTATAGCTCCATTCTCTCCAAAACAGCTGATCAGTGGGGTCTAACACCCTCATATTGGTGATCTACCTATCCTAAACCCTTTTAGCTACTTTCCCATCTGAGCTGGTATTCCTATTTTTCTGTTCTATTAGAGAAACTAAAGTAACAGGACGCATCATATAATGGACACCAATGGCGCCCCTATTTACTATAATGGGCTTTGTTTCCACCATGGTCTGTTATGTTACTGATCAGCATGTTGTATTATTTTGTCCAGTAATATAATATAATATTATGTGCAGATGCGATCAAGGTCTAACCGGTAATAAAACAGCCTTTATGTTGATGGGTCATAACTAGAGATGAGCGAACACTGTTCGGATCAGCCGTTCCGAACAGCACGCTCCCATAGAAATGAATGGAAGCACCTGGCACGGCGACCGGCCCCCGGCAAAGTGTACGTGCCAGGTGCTTCCATTCATTTCTATGGGAGCGTGCTGTTTGGATCGGCTGATCCGAACAGTGTTCGCTCATCTCTAGTCATAACATAACAAAAATGGTCAACGTTACTAAAATTCCAAGAGGGACATGTGGCAAGTTTTAATCTACGTTTTACTGAAAACAAAGCCAACAGCAGCTCCATAAATGACATCATGGAAAGGTGGAAGCGCCAGACATGGCAATTCTCGGAAGCTATGCAGGGTGACAGTGATCAAAGTACAAGGCGTGTGACAAGTGACAAGAAAGCCATACATGGTGCTGTTACCATGTGCTGAGCATTGTACGTCATCTAACCCCATTGGTCTTCATTTAATGACGTTATTTACTCCAATCACATTGGTGAAATCTGCGCCAAATGTGTTATCTGACATATTCTGTACTATCTGGCAGGCAAAACATCTTATACGCCTGTTATGACTTAACATAGATTTCTGCCTAAATTCTGTATGGTTCAGGTCACTCCACTTTTATAAGTAAACATAAAAAACATTCCAAATCATGTGGTTTTGGTTGCGGATTTCTCACAGATTTCATCGTAATCTCTGCAGCCTCACAGGTAGCTGCAGAGGAATCGATGACGTCACTTTACATAGGTTACCATTTTTTTTCTTTACCAGCAACTCCTAAGGCCATGGACTGATCCCGGGTTTCGGGTTTCCGTTCAGAGAGTTCGCTTGGGGACCCCCCGAACGGAAACAAATACACGTTACAAAGTGGTTACCTAAGAAAGCACACAGACTCCATAGACTATAATGAGGTCCACATGGTTTCCGTACAAAACAGGCGGAAAGAAAAGTACTGCAAGCGGCAATTTTCTCTCTGTATTTTTTGAGCGGAAACCACACAGTCTTCATTATAGTCTATGGGGTCCGCGGGTTTCCTGAAGGGAACTGCTTTTTAATGCGTATAGGTTTCCGTTCACGGGGGTCCCCCCCAAGCAGACTCCCCAACCAGAAACCCAAACGCTGATGTGAACCGGGTCTCAGCGGTCATGTGAGTTGCTGGACTTCCGGCAGCAATGAGGCACAGGCACCAGCTTGAATGGACCCCTGCTGCATTCAAAGAAGTTCTGCTGATGGGTGACTATCTCAATTTGTATTTATATACCTCCCCCGGCCACACTTAGGGTTGCTCCAATTCCTTGACGACCCCTTTAAATAAGAATCTCCTCTATAACTGTTTCACTTACTTATACACACAGTATATATACAAAGTAGGATTGAATTGCACTGATGTAAATAAAGTACTTTGGTTGTGAAAGAAGTTCCTACTTAGCTCCAGCATCACACTAAGCGTGTTTTTCTCCAGTTTACTTTTCTCCCTCCCCTTTCCATAAAACTGTAAATTTTGAGTTTTAGAACCTGAAATCCGTTTCCAGACAGTTGAAATAGTGGAAATTTTTTGAGTCAAAAAGAGTTTAGCAGTGGGAGAGGGGAACATCCTGATAAGGAGAGAAAGGAGCATTTTTCTCTGATATGGTATATTGCAAAGTTTCTTAAAATCGCCCGTACTATTCTGTTATGCAAAGCTTTTTGAAGCAACAGAGCCTGTTTCAGAAGCCTGAAACTTTTAGTCACCGGATTGAACAAAAAGTGAGAATTTATCACGAATGACGTTTAATACTCCATTGTTGATGTCTTGTCTACTGGATTGAGACTCAGGCTCCGTTCCCATGGAGTAACGTGCCGTTCATTCTGACACGTAAACACGTGTCAGAGTGAGCATTGTAAAACAAAATCCTATTGACTTCAATGGGTGCCGTCTTACGCGCGCTACACATTGAAATCAATGGGTTAAAAAGCCTCTCATTGATTTCAAGGTGTAGCGCGCGTAAGACAGCACCCATTGAAGTCAATGGGATTCTGTTTTACAGCGCTCACTCTGACACGTTTACGTGTCAGAATGAGCGGCGTGTTACTCCGTGGGAACGGTGCCTCACACGTCCTTATATAAAATCTCATCTGTGGACCTCTGTGTGTCAGACACTCAACTCAACAACAGCTAGGAGGTGGCGCAGATCTGAGATATAATTTTGGCCAGATTTTCAAGGCATGTCAGGAAAGGCGACAGGTCAAGTCTTCTTTAAGACAGTAACTTATCTTAGAAGATGGCCCACACTAAATAAGACACTATTTGGCAAAACCTAAATTTGGTTTCCTGTGGATTTCTGTTAGCGCGCGCTAGCTTACAATTGGATCTCTCCATAACACATCGCCGGTGAGCAGACACTGGTTTCTTTCTTTCGAGCTTTGGTCACATGAGATACTTGTAGCCTGCAGCCTTGGCTTTCCCAGCCCACAAAGCAAACAGCCTTCAGATATAAAAATAGTAATGTGGTAGGCAGAGATTATAGCTTTATACTGAGCTGAACAATAACGACAATTACAATTTACGAGAAATGGATTTCATTGTGTAGAAATATCTGGCGACAATCTACATACACATAATATGGTGGCCATCGCTATTAAAAACAAAGTGACCGCTTGTGGTCTGAGACCGAGCCTTGCAGACAGCGGACGATGTCTCTTGTGACGCTGGAATGCTGGAACACGCAGCGACTTGTATACGGCTACATGAGCAGCTCTGGAAGGGGAAAGCGCGACCATTACCATCATATACAGAATGAAACATTTAGACTAGGATGGGCGCTCTCCACTACGGACATGCCGCTGTGTTGTATAGAGGGTGCAAAGATGAGATCAAAAGCGGACCTGTCACCAAGTGCAAGATGATAAATGACATATCAATTTTACGTATATTTGTCCACCGGTTCAAAAGATATGGCTCCTGGTGGGTTACTTGTAAATTAGCTCGTATTCTCCAAGTGGGCGGCAAAATTCTAGTATCGTAGAGACAATAAAAAGTTTTACCCCCTCGGAGAACAAGAGCCAATTCCATTTACCCTTCCAGGGGCCATGTCTTTCTAACCGGCGGAGAACCCCTGAGGTCAGTAGAACTTTTTGGGTTTCTCCCTTTATTATGTTTTGTAATGGTAACATATGTTTGCCATGAATTTGATGCAGATTTTGAAGCGGGATCCTTCTCCTATTCAATGGGAGGCAGTAGCAAATTTATTTCTATTAGCTGATTTTTTTCAGCTCGTGGACAAATATATATATATATATATATATATATATATATATATATATTCAAGTATAAGCCGAATTTATCAGCCCAGTTTTTGAGCTGAAAAAGCCCCCCTCGGCTTATACTGGAGTCAGATTTTTTTTTTTTTTTTTTAAGGAGTGGGTCTATGACCAGCCACAATATCAATGTATAGAATCTCCCATAAAATAGTCCAAAAAAAATAATAATAATAAAAAAAAAAAGTTCTAAATCCCTCCTTTCCCTAGAATACATATAAAAGTAGAAAATTACTGTGAAACGCATTAGGTATCCCTCTGTCTGAAAGTGCCCGGTCTACTGAATATAGGGGATCTGCAGTGCTCCTGTGCCGTCAGGAAGGGGTTAATAGGAGCACTGCAGATCCCCTATATTCAGCCAGGCTGAATTCCAAGTGGGGGAACAAAAAACTCAGTCCTCAAGCTCAGGGAAGGGGCAGACAGACAACCAAAACCCTCCCCTTCCCCAGCAACTACTGCACCCAAAAACTCCAACCATTTTAATTTTTGAAAATTTTCCAGTAGCTGCTGCATTTGCCCCCCTCGGCTTAGGGTACATTCACACGGAGTAAACGCGGCACGCAATGCGCTGCATTTACGGGACGTTTGCGCCGCGTTTTTGACGGTGCATGTTTGCGGTCTCGTTAACGCGGTCGCAAACATGCACCGTCAAAAACGCGGCGCAAACGTCCCGTAAATGCGGCGCATTGCATTACTCCGTGTGAATGCACCCTTATACTCAAGTCAATAAGTTTTCCCAGTTTTTTGTGGTAAAATTAGGGGTCTCGGCTTATATTCGGGTCGGCTTATACTTGAGTATATACGGTAACCATCCTGTTCGTTCTTCAGGTAGATTCTGTCTGAGAAATCCCATTGAAGTCAATGGGAGGCAGAAGATATACCTTTTCCGTCAGCGTGGAATTGGATGCAGAATTGGAACTTGTACCCAACAAAGGATAAAGACAGTGGTGCTATTCAGAAATCGTCAGAGAGAAAAGGACTTCTCTCGCCGTCAGTTTCAGTATAAAACAGTGGAAACCTGGCAAACCAATGGGGTCCGCAGGTAACCGCTCTCCATCATTCGAGTCCCACAGTGGATGCGAATGACAGAGAGAAGGCTAAAGTGTGAACCTAGCCTAAAAGTCAAGTGCAAGAAGTTTGTACCGTGCCCTTTCACCATGGGGTAGTTAGAGTCTCAGGCGCACGTGGTAAACTCGGCAGATTTCCCTGAGCAAGCAGTAAGAGGGGCGCCCGCTCTACTCTATCCACTATCTATTGTGGTAATGTTGCAATTCCAAAATTGCAGAAAAAAATGCAACATTACCAGAATGTAACAAAGCAGACTCAGAGAGTTTTGACATATTACTGTCCGGTTAGGTGTTGGGTTGGGAGGCACAGCAGTGGACGGTGACAAATATGGTGCCGTGAAAGGGGAAGTATGGCATCATTATAGAGAAACACGTATATCCTGTACAATTCTGCTTGCATCATAAGGATTATGGTAATTCATTCATTAATATCCATGTCCAGCGCCAAATATGTCTTTGTATAAGAAAGATAGCTCAGAGTTATAATAGGGCACACAGGAAAGCAGAATCTGGGGCCATATATAACAAGGAAGCATGCCCGGAAAGCAAACATGACAGGAGACACAGGGGAATATATGTCAAAGGAGGCCCTCAATGCAAGAGGGAGGGGGGTCTGCTACAGGGGGATTAGATGCAAGCGACGCTACATCAGATCAATGGGAAAGATAATAGAAGACACAAAGCTGGGTATAAAAGGGTCAGCAAACCTTATATAAGGCTGACATGGGGTACAAGGTGCTCAGTACTAGGACTCTCTCTGGGATATGCAGATACTATTATTCTCCAGGGACCCTCCAGGCATATTCTCCCGCTTCATCTGACATCAGACGTAGAGCCATGTACGCTGGGCGGTAGTTACCCTGGCAACCATATGGCACCCAGCGAGTATTGTGCACAGGTTCCTTCAGACAGAATAGGCCTCATGCACAATGCCTGGCATCATGCGTCTGTATCAGCCGGCGCACCCGCATCTGCTCAGCTCCGACAACAGGGACGCCTCATTACGCAGAATTAATATTTTCACCTCCTGTAATTCATTGATGTGACAAAGAACTGCATTTTACATTGCAAAGTATGAAATTCACACCGTCACATTGCGCCAAAGATGTGCCACGTGTACAGTGCCTAGTACTAACCACAATGGTGAATCTGGGCCACTGAGCAAATAATTGCATGTAATGTTCCCACCTCTAAGGCCCCACATGGCGTCCTGAGGCAAACAAAAGTGCTGTGGTAAAAACCGCCGGCGGCAACGCGTTGTGGTTCTTCCTGCAGCGTTTTGCACAGACAGTTCACAGAACTTTCTGCTTCAATTATATCTATAGGGAAACCACCAACATTTCCGTAGATATACTGGAAATCGATGCGTGTCCACACCACGTATTTTCCTACAAAGTTGGAATGGGATTTCCTAGAATCTTATCCTCATTGCTGTGACTGTAAAACGATGCGTTTTTTTTCCCGTGGCGTTTCCACCAAGGGTGAACCGCAGCGTTTACGCCACGCGGGGCCCTGGCCTAAAGGACTTTTGGCTATGCACTTTATGAGGGGAATTTAAAAGGTGAATTCTGGCCTATAACGCACAATGTCGCATCTATTTCCAACTATCTTGACAAGGAGGCGTGATATAGACAAATAGGGGCGTGGCTTAAGACACCACAATGTGCCCCACGTTAAAATGATCATCCGGCATGAGGCACTGTGACAAACATCTGCTGCATCGGAAAACGTGGACTCGATGGGTGGACGTCTGTGTCTGGGTGGGTCTGATCGCCTGGATCTAACCATGTGCATTTTGACTGACAACGGTGAAGAAACGGCTGATCGTAGCGAAAGCCTGCGCGGAAAATATCAGGGGAGGGGCTGCCAAAAATGTCAGGATTCTGCTGAAAATCACAATTAAAATGGCGAATTAGTCCAAGCCCTTCACTTCTTTGCCCAGCCTTATAGGTGGTGAGGATTTTGGCTGCAAATGTTTATTCGACGTCGCTTAATCCATAGTTACAATTGACGCCAACAGATTCTCAGTGAGGATTTTGTGGGATTATTTTATGCCATGTATGAAATCTCTCTTAGCTGTGTGTACAAGTGCCAAGCTACAGATACCTTGATGATTTAACCACTTGCAATCCTTTCTAATTCAGTTTTGGCATGAGCGCCGTCTCTTCACAGTTAGGTATTATACAGACGTGTGCCGTCCCTGCTCCCGGAATAGAGGACAATGAGGAGGCGAGCGCTCAGACAGCCTCACCTGTTTTCTTACTCTGGCAGGAAGCATGACTCAAGTAGAAATGCAGCAAGCAATTTCCTAGCCGTGATACTCACATCCTGTCAGGGACTCGCCAAGAATATTCATTCCGACCTCCATCTTCAGCTGTCAATGACTATATATTACAAGCGTCACGTGACTACTGGCCTGCTCATACTATCTAGGAGAGCTGTATTAGAATATTGTAACATGTAGGACCGCTATACAACACTATACTCTCAGCAAATGGATGTTCACATCATAAAATCACAATAATGCATCTAAATCATTAGTAAAATGACCGTCACTGAGCACATCTATATACAGCATCATAGACGTTCAGCTACCGCAGACCATAGGGTGCAATATCTTGGAATATCAGGTATGGGCACAGTATTACCAAAATCATAATCAGTCTATATACACTTTCCTTAAGTATGACTGTTTTATTGGTGCGCTGCCAGAGTATGTCTGAGCTGTTACCACACTGACATATTGTGTGACACATTGGCACACATCACCACACCCATGTGCAGAAAGAAAGGCTGGTAACTTACCATAGATATTTAGGCATTCTCATGTACACTTAAAGAGGTCGTCCAGGATGAAAAAAAAATATATTAAAGCAGGGTAAGGTGGAATTTGCAAAAAAAAAAAAATACGCACCTGTCTTCGATGCTCCGGTGTCTCCCATCTTGGTGCGGGCCCTCTGCTCCACTTTCTCCTTTTGGAGGAGGTCCTCGCCGGCTGTGGCGTCCTGTGTCCTACACTGAGGATGCTCATTGGCCATAGTAGCCACTTGCGGCAAGGAGTTCCGCTGGAAGAAAACATGGGAGCAGCAAGGCAGGACTGCAATGGGAGACAGCAGAGCACCGTGGAAAGGAGTGTAGGATTTTTTTTTTTCTCACCTTCCATGGCCTAAAATAATATTAACAAAAAAATATATATATATTTATGGGGTGGGATTGGTTCCTGAGCCTGCGCCATATACAACCAGCACCTTTCATACATGGAGTGGGCTTGGTTCCTGAGCCAGCACCATATTTTCCCTGCACATGTAATGGGGGATGTTGGTAAGGAGTTAAAGCTTTGTTAAAACTGTGTGTTCAAACCAAGCCCACTCCATATATGTATGTATAAAAAAATTAAAAGAAGACAATTGTGTGGAGTACAGACGCATTGAGCTATATGTTTAGTTTTGCTTTTTTTTCCATTTCTTTGTGACTCCAGCTTTTCTATTCAGTTTGTGTAATTTTTTTGACATAGAAAAGGTGCAAATTATGGTGCAGTTTGCAGACTCCTCTTCATGTAGCGATCTTATCAAGCATAGATATCATTTTCTGTCTATAGGACGGCCCCAGATGTGCGAAATCTAATAAAAAGCTTGTAATATGAAATACTGGTATTAGTTAAATGTGGGTCTTAGTCCTTTGAAGCAGATTCAATCTCTGAATTGAACATTATATAAAAATATAACACATTATGTTATACTCCAAATATGCTCTGAATGTTAAGTCATTGACTCTGCACAGACCTTAAGAACAAGGGTGACACCAGCAGGCTACCACATACGGTTTAAGCACCTTTAGGCCGGGGCCCCACGGGACGTAAACGCCGCGATTTGCCCGCAGCGGAGACGCTGTGGGAAAAATCACGGCGTTGTACAGTGCAGGCAAAGTGGATGGGATTCATGGGAATCCCATCCCCACTTTGTGGAAAAGATCGCAGTGCGGACACACTGCGATTTGCAAAGCCATTGCGGCTTTGCAAATCGCAGAATGTCAATTATATCTACAGAAACACCTGCGGCTTTCCCATAGATATAATGTTAAGAGAAAGTCTGCAGAGGAAAACTCTGTGAACTTTCTCTTAAAAGCGCTGCGGAAAGAACCGCAATGCGTTTACGATTACGGCCCGTGGGGCCTTATACTTAAAGGAACCTGTCAGTTTGCTTTTTGCTACCATAAACTGGTCACATCATGTGCAGGATGAAGTAATTCCCTTTCCATTGGTTTCCCTGTAACCTTTCGGTGGCAGGAAAGGGAAGTTATAAATGTATAAGGCATGAAAAGTCCTATCTAAATTACCCTACGTAGTCGGGCGCGGGGAGCAGCTTCTGGGGGGTAATAACACCCCCTGGCCATGACCTCACCGTTCCCTGATCACTTCCTGATGTCACCAGGGAGATGTCATTAATACGCAGGAGGTGTTATTACCAAGTGAGACTAGGCCGAAGCTGCCCCCGCCCCCCCTGACTACGTAGAGTTATTTACAAAGGACTTCTCAAGCTTCATACATTTAGAACGTCACTTTTCTGCAATAGAAAGGGACACCAAAAAGGGAAGGACTTTATCCTGCACAAGAAGGGGCCGGGTTATGGTGGAAAAACCACCTGACAGGTTCCCTTGAATAAAAGAAGGGTTAATCATTATTGCAATAATGCAATAAGTGCGAGATCCTCCTTGAGCTGTAAAAGGATATTTACTAGGACAGAGTTGGAAAGAGCCAATATTCAGAAATCCACCTATGAAGCTCTAAGACCATTGCCACATCACGTAACCTGCTGTGATATATCAATTACACAGCAAATAATCATGACTAATACCGAAAAAAAAACCTTAACTGACATGGCATAGGGCAATGGATGGCCGTTTTAATGGCTTCTATATATATATATACTGGGCCTGAATTAGGGTTTCACACACAGGCTCCTCACAGATCAGCTCTTTTCAGATCCCGCAGCATCTTCACTAAACACCAAGCGCGGAGTATGTACACCATGTACACTATGTTTGGTATTCAAAGCTGAGATTGAGCAACAAACATGCCACGTGATGACTATAGGTGATGTCACTAGCTTGTGAAACAGAAGTGCTGATCTGTGGGGGTCCTGTGTGCTGGATCCCCACCGATCAGATATAGATGACCTATCTTAAAGAGAAGTAACCCGACTCTTGCTAAACCCCTTTACTCCTGAAACTACAAAAAAATAGATAAATGAATAGCGACGTATACCTTAAGAGCATAAAAATAAAATATAGTCATCCAGGTAAAAATGAGCCCTTGTACAGCTTTGTGGACTGTAAAACTGTAGTAATATTAAAAAGGAAAAAAAAGTTCTAAATATGGTCAATGTGATTATTCCCCATCAGAATCAGAAATCATATATATATTCATCTAATTTTATGATGTTTAGTATTTTACATTTTGAGGGAAACCACACTGTATGAACACAAATACAATATTGGTCTCAGTTGTAAGAACTTTAACCTGTAGCAGGTCGAAAAACATCATAAAGGGGCTATAAAGAAAAGAGGCGTGAACACCTGGGATACGGCTGGAAATTTCCCTCCCTGGGCAATAGCAGCTAAAGTTACATACCAAACACTCCCAATACTATCTCCTCCAGGAATGACTAGAAGTACACACCCTACCAGGGTCCCTGCGTCACTGTACAGGTACGTGTAAGGTAGAGAGGGCAAAGGGCAGCAGGCTGCAGAGAAAACCCTCCTACAACAGAAGGATTGAATCTACAATATACCGCCAGTCCCAGGATATTGTTATACAGAGGGATAGATAGATAGATAGATAGATAGATAGATAGATAGATAGATAGATAGATAGATAGATAGATAGATAGATAGATAGATAGTAGATAGATAGATGATATGTGGTTAGAGATAGATAGATAGATAGATAGATAGATAGATAGATAGATAGATAGATAGATAGATAGATAGATAGATAGATAGATAGATAGATGATATGTGGTTAGAGATAGATAGATAGATAGATAGATAGATAGATAGATAGATAGATAGATAGATAGATAGATGTAGGTTCTTGAAAGCTATAAGCAGGTGCATGGTAAAGCTATAAGCAGGTGCATTGTATTGCGGTATATAATTATATATAACGGCATTATCATAATCACTTCCTCTAGCCGCAGGCACATTCCAAAAAGATTGCACAATGCTTGGCATGTCTCTAGACATATTTCTCTTCTTTATAACTTGTATAAAGCATTTAATGTACAAAGTAAACAAAGTAGTGTAGAATGAAGACTCTGAGCAGAAGCTAATAAGAGGGAAGAGTCTATAGTGCAGAGTTGGAGGGTACGGCCCCATTACCTTAGTCTGGATACGGTAGCAGCTCTCCGTCTAGGCTGACGTCCCCGGTGGCTCTGGAAATAAACAGAGAGTCTGTCAGATTTTGGTTATTTATTAAATTTGTACATGCATTATCTCATGCTTAAGTACAGTACTTATATCATCTATTATTCATATACTGTAGAGTAAAGGATGCCTTTCCTGGGTCAGTGACTGCTGATCCTCAGGATAGGTCATCAATGTGGGATAGATGAGGGTCAGATCTCCCCCTTGATCAGCAGAAAGACCCTATGGCGGGCAGGTCCTCCATTACACCACTGAACAATTAGGCCTTATTCCACGTCCACATTTCACAAACATTTGAAACGACACCACTGACTCACTAAGTAACATGGGATGTAATCTGTATAAAGTAGTGCCAATGCCCCCTAGAAATCTGCAGCTGCCACTTATCTATGGAAGTGTTGTCTCACTGCGGTCTCTAATAGTCAGATGCCTATGGTGTACAGAAGGGGAGAACTAGAGGACAGCTCATGACCTCTGACATGGGAACAGGAAAAGAAGACAAAACCACTTGGCATTGCTGGAATAGAACCTGAGGACTATTATGTCAGGCTCCTCATGGCTAGCTTCCTGTAATGCTCCATGCGCGCGCTGTCAGTGTCCTCGCCGGGTTTCTCACAGATAAAATCCTGCCCAGTTATTTTCTATGGCCCCCTATACATGACTGTATATTATCACGTGTAAAGGGCTGTGAAACCCAATGGTAATAAACAACAGATACGCTGCTGTCCGGGTTTTTTCAGGACACAAAAACGCGCAGTTCATCCAAAAAAAGAACAGCAACGGATCCATTTTTTAAAAATTTTTTTAACAATGATGTCTATGGAAATGGATAGCCATCCATTTGTGTCCCGTTTTTTGCATCCGTAAATCGGATGTAAAAAAAAACATGATCTGAACAGACCCTTATTTAGTACAGTTGCAGTAATTTGGGCAATCCATTTGCACCTTCGCTGTTGCTCTGATTGTTCCTTGTCTTGAGGACAATAACTCTTTAGGATTCAGTGTTCCCCTTTCCCAATTCTCAACATATCCTAAATGTAGCAGTCAGGCGCATCTTTCTGTAAAACCGCCACCGCGCTGCCTCTACCCTGCAATAGTCGCCTATTCACATTAGGATACAAGTCAGACACTACATAGCATGGCCTCATACTAGTGACACCTCCCTGCCCCCGCACTGACTAGCTGTAGGGGTTACATGTCTGTGTCCAGGCGTCTATATCAGAGTAGGGGGCACATAGGGGGGCTGTGACTTCTTTTATACCATGCTAGCCATTTTTCGAAGACACAAATGATGAGATTGGACAGCCCCTCTAAAACCCAGAATCCCCTCCCCCAGAAGACACGTATGAGGGAGCGCAGACACCTCTCACCATGACTTCCTCTTATTACTGTATTTTGGGGTGAGCACGCATGGCGCAGTCCCCCGTTTATATGTAGAGGGCGCTATTGGCAGAGGTCTATGATAAATCCCGGTACAAGGACAGGTGACAGCACGCGTTACCGCATAGCTGCTGCCGGTAATTAGCGGCTTTACACTACCGCACAATGGCACGCGCCTCCTCCCTCCCCCACCGCCCAGTGTGACTGGACACCTTGTGCGCAGGCGCGGCGGAGAATGTTTAACGCTTCCAAAAAAGGAAGTCCCAGGCGCCGGTGTGTCCCCGCCCCGCAGCGGCTGACGCGGACAGGCCACGCCCCTGCAGCCTGCATACCCATATTAGGACATATAGGGCAACCTTGCGCCTTCCAGCAGAATGCAAGAGATCAGCCCGTCTGGTGTGCACAGCGCCCCCACCCCCCTCATGTCAGTGGCCGGCACCTGCTCCATCACTGCGTGGCTTATGTAACCACACACACTGCACACAGCGCCATGTACAATGCAATACATACAGGCTTTAGTGGTACGTCCGAATAGTAGGCATTGCCAAGTACGGGGGGGGGGGGAGGGTTGGGATGGGGGCAGATGTAGAGTGGATGGGGGGGGGGGTACAATCGTCCTTGGGGTCTCGTCGTTCCCCTGATCACACCTCACCGCATAATACACAATGTAACCCTATAGGAGATGACTGACAGCTCTGTATACAGCAGAGAATAGGATCAGATGAAACCAATCTGTGCTATAGCGCCCCCTGTGCCGTGTGGGCAGCTGAGGCACGGTCTAGGACCACACACATGTCTGCTAATGTCTATGAGAAGAGACCTGACTATATATGTATCAGAGGCTGAACTACCAATGTATACAAGACACCTATAATACTGTATACACTACATATAATACCGCCAGCTGTGCACTTAGCCCCCAGATCTTGTCCTGACTACTTAGAGATGACAGACATGACTTCTCTATGTGCTGAGGTCACAGTCCCATCTGGATAGGGCTGAACATGGTGCTATCCTTATTACTTGCATATATATATATATATATCTTTCTATATACTGCAGTACTGATGCCCTGTCTACACAATATATCTCCTCCCCGTGTAATATCTCTGTGGTGTAAGGGGGACACAGGCCTTCATTCACCTCAGCAGAAAAGAGGTTTTGTGCACATGGCAATGGCTCACAGTTTCCCCTGTTTCCTGGCAGACAGAGCCGCAGATTTAGTCACTTTCCAGGGTGGCAGGAAAGAAACACCACATTGTTAGTATATATATATATATATATACACTCCTGGATGGGCAGCCCCGGCTGATGTCGCCCAGAGAAATCCTGAGACGCAGCCCTCCTGTCAGCCAGGACACAATCCCATGTATGACCATCACCGGGGATTCTGTTCATCTAACTATTTCTGACAGATCCCATGAGATCCGTCAGCTTTCAGTCGGGGGCTGCTGACAACATCAATAAGAATAATTGTTATAAGGGGAAAAAATTAAAATTGACAGAAGAAAACACTATGAGGGTGCATTCACACTGAGTAAACGCTAGCTTATTTTGTAGAGTAAAATTACACTTGTAAATTTTGCTATCCCATTGACTTCAATGACATTTTACAGGCGTATTTTTGCAGGCGTATTTTTTACAGGCGTATTTTTTACAGGCGTATTTTTACACTTGTAAAAAAATATCATTGAAGTCAATGGGATAGCAAAATTTACAAGTGTAATTTTACTCTACAAAATAAGCTAGCGTTTACTCAGTGTGAATGCACCCTCACAGTGTGAACAAAGCCTTACAGAGTACCTGCATTTACTGTAACCTCAATGAAGTACATGGTCTGGTATCCAGGGGAGGGGTGGGGGTTGGTATGAGGCAAGGACACTTTTTAGATCTTTGTTACCCCCCCATTGGTTAAGAAAAAGGGACAACTTACCCCGAACAAAATGATCCCAAGCTGCAATCTCACAATACACCCACAACCAGAATTGTATGTAATGATCTGTCACTGATCTTATGGTAAAGAAGAATTTACCTCCAAGACCTATGGGCCATTTAAAGGGGTTGTCTGAGATTCAAGAAAGATATCTGTCCATAGGATAGGTCCTCAGTATCAGATGGGTGGGGGTCTGATACCCAAACCCAGCCGTTTACAAGGTATATAGCTGGGAGAAGCTCTGCTGCTATTGCAGTTCCTTGGCGTCACCGCTATGGTGTACGTCTATATACGCCGTATACAGTTTCTGGCTCGATTGGAAGATTTCACCTTGGCTAGTCGAGACTACATGTATGGCCCGATTGTCCAAATCTGGTATATTATTTGCCACTATGCACAAGTGCATTGTCCTGTTGGTCTGGTCTCATATAAACAAAGCCATATTCTGCCTGATCGTACTCGCAGGTGTAAGGCCGGGCCTAAGACCACAACGAACAACCTTCTCTGGTCCAAAGGCCACCACATTATCATACACAACCACTCCCAAGTGACTGCAATAAAACGAACAGAGGTAACACCACATGATACATGTACCCTTGTCTGTAACACTACATGACACATGTATCCTTTGTCTGTAACACCACATGACACGTGTATCCTTGTCTGTAACACTACATGACACATGTATCCTTTGTCTGTAACACCACATGACACGTGTATCCTTGTCTGTAACACCACATGACACATGTATCCCTTGTCTGTAACACCACATGACACATGTATCCTTTGTCTGTAACACCACATGACACATGTATCCCTTGTCTGTAACACCACATGACACATGTATCCCTTGTCTGTAACACCACATGACACATGTATCCCTTGTCTGTAACACCACATGACACATGTATCCCTTGCCTGTAACACCACATGATACATGTATCCCTTGTCTGTAACACCACATGACACATGTATCCTTGTCTGTAACACCACATGACACATGTATCCCTTGTCTGTAACACCACATGACACATGTATCCCTTGTCTGTAACACCACATGATACATGTATCCCTTGTCTGTAACACCACATGACACATGTACCCTTGTCTGTAACACCACATGACACATGTATCCCTTGTCTGTAACACATGATACATGTATCCTTGTCTGTAACACCACATGACACATGTACCCGTCTGTAACACCACATGACACATGTATCCCTTGTCTGTAACACCACATGACACGTGTATCCCTTGTCTGTAACACATGACACGTGTATCCTTGTCTGTAACACTACATGACACGTGTATCCTTTGTCTGTAACACCACATGACACGTGTATCCTTGTCTGTAACACCACATGACACATGTATCCCTTGTCTGTAACACCACATGACACATGTATCCTTTGTCTGTAACACCACATGACACATGTATCCCTTGTCTGTAACACCACATGACACATGTATCCCTTGTCTGTAACACCACATGACACATGTATCCCTTGTCTGTAACACCACATGACACATGTATCCCTTGTCTGTAACACCACATGATACATGTATCCCTTGTCTGTAACACCACATGACACATGTATCCTTGTCTGTAACACCACATGACACATGTATCCCTTGTCTGTAACACCACATGACACATGTATCCCTTGTCTGTAACACCACATGATACATGTATCCCTTGTCTGTAACACCACATGACACATGTACCCTTGTCTGTAACACCACATGATACATGTATCCCTTGTCTGTAACACCACATGACACATGTATCCCTTGTCTGTAACACCACATGACACATGTATCCCTTGTCTGTAACACCACATGACACATGTATCCCTTGTCTGTAACACCACATGACACATGTATCCCTTGTCTGTAACACCACATGACACATGTATCCCTTGTCTGTAACACCACATGACACATGTATCCCTTGTCTGTAACACCACATGACACATGTATCCCTTGTCTGTAACACCACATGACACATGTATCCCTTGTCTGTAACACCACATGAAACATGTATCCCTTGTCTGTAACACCACATGACACATGTATCCCTTGTCTGTAACACCACATGACACATGTATCCCTTGTCTGTAACACCACATGACACATGTATCCCTTGTCTGTAACACCACATGATACATGTATCCCTTGTCTGTAACACCACATGACACATGTATCCCTTGTCTGTAACACCACATGATACATGTATCCTTGTCTGTAACACCACATGATACATGTATCCCTTGTCTGTAACACCACATGACCCATGTATCCCTTGTCTGTAACACCACATGACACATGTATCCCTTGTCTGTAACACCACATGACACATGTATCCCTTGTCTGTAACACCACATGATACATGTATCCCTTGTCTGTAACACCACATGACACATGTATCCCTTGTCTGTAACACCACATGATACATGTATCCTTGTCTGTAACACCACATGACACATGTACCCGTCTGTAACACCACATGACACATGTATCCCTTGTCTGTAACACCACATGACACATGTATCCCTTGTCTGTAACACCACATGACACATGTATCCTTGTCTGTAACACCACATGATACATGTATCCCTTGTCTGTAACACGTGATACATGTATCCCTTGTCTGTAACACCACATGATACATGTATCCCTTGTCTGTAACACCACATTATACATGTATCCCTTGTCTGTAACACCACATTATACATGTACCCTTGTCTGTAACACATGATACATGTACCCTTGTCTGTAACACCACATGACACATGTATCCCTTGTCTGTAACACCACATGACACATGTATCCCTTGTCTGTAACACCACATGACACATGTATCCTTGTCTGTAACACCACATGATACATGTATCCCTTGTCTGTAACACGTGATACATGTATCCCTTGTCTGTAACACCACATGATACATGTATCCCTTGTCTGTAACACCACATTATACATGTATCCCTTGTCTGTAACACCACATTATACATGTACCCTTGTCTGTAACACATGATACATGTACCCTTGTCTGTAACACCACATGACACATGTATCCCTTGTCTGTAACACCACATGACACATGTATCCCTTGTCTGTAACACCACATGATACATGTATCCCTTGTCTGTAACACATGATACATGTATCCTTGTCTGTAACACCATATGACACATGTATCCCTCATCTAACCTATATGCCTTAAGTATTTATAAGGTGTAGGTTCCACTTCCAGGACACCCACATATTAGGAGAATGGACGTCCTCTCCCCCCTCCCCCTACAAGAGGAAGAGCCTTTGTACTCATGTGGTTGTCTTCAATGAAGATATTGTGGTAAAAGTTGAGCATTTCACAACCACAGCCACTTTATATCCTCCTTTGTGGAGTGCCAAACCGGGGTCAAGGGACCCTGACATGGCTGCACGGTGCAAGATCTTCACCGACTCATCCTTGCCCTGGGTCTAAGATCTCCAAGTACACCCTGAGCCTCCTCTGCCTGGAGGATATAAGTGGATTATTAGTACCAAGATACATTACTTAATATTTGGCATTGGCCCAAAGCGTACGTTACAGACATCTTCTCTAGGCTGCATTGTACTAGATTGGTATCATCTGCAAAAAAATGGAAGCAGCACTATAAACCCCATTCTCCTCTCCAACTGGATCCTAGACTTACCTCACAGACAGACCTCAGTATGTGGGAGCCCAGGGCTGTCTGACACTGTGATCTGTAATATGGGGGCACAACAAGGTACAGTTCTTTCCCCTTTCCTCTTCACACTGTACACTGCTGACTTTAGGTACAACTCATCTAGCTGCTACTTACAGAAGAACTCCGATGACTCCGCAATAGTAGGCCTCATCACAGACGGAGAGGACAGGGAGTACAGAGACTTAAACCGGGACTTTGTGCATTGGTACAACCTTAGGATTAAGGGAGCCTTCACACGGAATAAACGCTTGCTCATTTTGGCAAAATACACATGTAAAAATACACATGTAAAAATACACATGTAAAAATAAGACTCCCATTGACTTCAATGACATTTTACACGTGTGAAGGTTCCCTAATGCTGGCAAGACCAAGGAGATGGTGGTTGACTTTAGTAAGTGGAGACGTGCTCCAAAACCAGTGGACGTCCAAGGGACGGGCACTGAGATAGTCAAGACCTATAAGTACCTGGGTGTGCTCCTCAATAATAAGCTGGACTGGGCTGATCACCTGGAGGCGCTGCACAGAAAGGGTCACAGCAGGATCTACCTGCTCAGGAGGCTGAGGGCCTTTGGAGTCCAGGGGACACTTCTTAGGGACTTTTTTGACTTTGTGGTAGGATCAACAATCTTCTTCAGTGTCCTGCTGGGGGAGCAGTATACCAGCCAGGGATAGAAATAGACTTGACAGGCTGATTAGAAGGACCAGCTCTGTCCTGGGGAGCCCCCTGTACCCAGTACAGGTAGTGGGTGACAGAAGGATACTGTCTGTAGTGAGCTCCATACTGGAGAACAACTCCCATCCCATGTATGAGACCGTGATAGTACTAGGCAGTATTGTCAGTGATCGACTGCTTCACCCCAAGTGTGAGAAGGAGCGCTATCGGAGATCCTTCCTTCCAACCACGTCAGGCTGTACAACCAACACTGGGCTAAACGTGGATAACTCCATACAGAGAACTGTAAGATCCTGACGTTGTGCTATCCCTCCTACTCTGTCACCTTGCCCTCCTGTCACTGTAATGCCTCTATACGGAGCTTTTTGTATTATTATTGTATTCTCCATGCTGCTGTAACACTGAATTTCCCCCTGGTGGGACTATTAAAGGATTACGGTATCTTCTCATCTCTGTATCTGTAATAAACCAGGTGACTACACAGCAATGTTACTAGTCAGGGAGCAGCTGGAGAGTGCTGTGTATGACACAGAGCACACTGCAGGCCAGGATTGTACAAGGCCTCTTCTGCGTTACTTCCTATATTGTAAAATCTTACGAAATAGTAAGGTTAGGGAAGTGAACTGTGCGAGCCATATAAGGGGATCTCAGAAAGATGCAGCCATGCAGAGCTCGCAGAGCTGCAGCACATTGCAGGAGATGCTTCACTGCTCACACAGCAAATCCAGGGGGCAGTCATTCCTCCTGAGCAGGCACAGACCTCAACTAACTGCAAAGTAGCAGACAATGGATCCTGACTGTATCCCGGCAGCAGTCTGTACATATAGGCCTCTTGTATATTACTGTGTGATGGGTTACGGAACGTATATCATACAGTATTCTGCACGTGTGATCTGAAGCCCCCATTTATAGGAAGTGCTGCTATACACAACATCTATGTATTAGAGATCACACATACAAGGGATATTTATCCCCAGATACAACTATAGCTATAGATAATGTAAAATAAGGGGCTTATCCTTTTATATCTCTGTGAGTCTAAAATATCCTTCACTAAAGTATACGGTTGTCACAAATACTGTATTTAATAGGACCCTCCACAATCCCTAACACTTTGCTCTGCTGATACTGGCACAGTTAGAATTTTTTCTCTAACCCCCACCATTCCTGAGCAATCACTACAGTCAGTGTCAGCACTCAGTATGTTAATTAGACTCTCTATAGGGGCTTGGCCAAAGCAGACAAACTGGACCCACCCACCTGACAATAGACAGCCTAAATAACATACTGTGATTGCTCAGGAACGGTGGGGGCTAGATAAAAAATTCCAACTGTGATGAAATCAGTGGAGCAGCGCCTATTGCAAACAGTTGGGGGAAGTGGTGACAGGTCCTCTTTAAAGGGAATGGCATATAGAACAATTTCATACAGTATCTATATTAAAGGGATCCTATCATTGGATACCCTTTTTTCTGACTAACACGTAGGAATAGCCTTAAGAAAGGCTATTCTTCTCCTACCTTTAGATGTCTTCTCCACACTGCCGTTCAGTAGAAATCCCACTTTTCTTCGATATGCAAATGAGTTCTCTTGCAGCACTGGGGGCGGGCCCTAGCACTCAAACAGCACTGGGGGAATCCACAATCCTGCAAGAGAAAACTCTCCAGCGACGCCTCCATCTTCTTCTGGAACGCCCTCTCCCTGCGTCTTCTTCCGTCCTGGCTTTCAATCTTCTAGGCTTCGGGCAGAGCCGACTGTGCATGCCGAGCCACAAGAAAATGGCCACTTACACAGTAAGCTGATGTAAGCGGCCATTTTCTTGTGGCCCGGGTATGTGCAGTCGGCTCTGCCCGAGGCCTAGAAGATTGAAAACCAGGATGGAAGAAGACACGGGAGAGGGCGTTCTAGAAGAAGATAGAGGCGGCGCTGGGGATTTCTCTCGCCGCATTGGGGACGCCCCCAGTAATGTTTGAGTGCTACGGCCCGCCCCCAGTGCTGCAAGAGAACTCATTTGCATGAAGAAGAAAACCAAGATTTCTACCGAACGGCAGTGTGGAGAAGACATCTAAAAGTAGGAGAAGAATCGCCTTTTTTAAGGCTATTCCTACGTGTTAGTCAGAAATAAAGGGTATCCAATGATAGGATCCCTTTAAGTCTCCCATCCTAGGCTGTCATCGGTTTCACTCATGTAATAACTGAATTAGCTCAGGGCACATGTGGTAAAGTCACTCCTTGTCATATATTCTTCCTGAATTCCCCTGGGTCTTGGAAGTGTCCAACTAATATAAAACTTTTACCATTGTTATTACTTATCTTACTCCGGTATGAAATCCTATTCACAGTATCCACACCAATACTGCTAAGTATGCACACAGTCTTATCTAAAGCCATAAACTCTGCAGTCATCTACTTTCATTACAGTAACCAAAAAACTCCTGAAATAATAGCAGCTTGGATAGGACATCTTATTGATTTCAGCGGTCACAGTAAGGTGATCTCTCGCTGCAGTCAGGCTGTATACCATCGTGGTATAAATGTATCTGTACCTGACAACTGAGAGACAGGATACTGAAAAATCCCATCAGGGGTGAATGAACACCATAAAGAATAGCCAGTCACTCAGTACGCATCTGTATCACAACCATTAAATACTAAAATGACCCAGCTGTAAATCTGCAAAGTCATCTATAGAAAGCGTGTTACTGTCCTGGAAGGGCACTAGTGAGGAATACTGCTCAGTCACCTATAGGTGTAACAAGATTCTGTGGCTTAAATGGGAGAAATATTGTTGTGTGCTAGAAAAATAAAAACACAAGGCCCTCTAAATGCAAGTCAAAAGTCTAGCAAAACCAAAATGTAGCTGGTTTTCCCAGTTGTAACCGCAATAATAATTGACACGCTACATGTGCAAAACTCACAGTGAAGACAGTTTGAGTTGTGTTTTTTTTCTGCAATGTGTGGACGTGGATGTGTGGATTTATTTAAAAAGGACCTTTCATGGATTTGGGCACATGCGGTGCGCCCTGGGTGAAGAGCTATCGGTGCCGGTACCGTAGCTCTTCACAGTCAGAGGGGCATTTCTGACAGTCAGTCAGGACCGTCCTTCTGCTCAGCAGCGCCTATAGCGTTGTACTGTGAGAGCGGGGAGGAAGGCCCCCACCCCTCCTGATAATACTCGTTAATGGACGAGTACTGTGAGAAGAGGGAGGGGGCGTTCCTCTGCTGTGCAGAAGGATGTTCCTGACAGAGTGTCAGAAACGCCCTTCTCAATGTGAAGAGCTACAATATCGGGATCGATAGCTCTTCACCCGGGGCACAGATCGGGAAAGCCGACAGTGCGCTGAATTCAGCGCACTGTCGGCTTTCCAGCGGTATATAACACTGCTTGTGCCCAAATCCATGAAAGGTCCTCTTTCATGCCCTCTAACATCGGCCAACGTTATGTTATGATTGAAGAGATATCAGTGCCTTTCGTTTCAGTATTGATATCAGTGCAGTGTAAGGTAAGTTCACACAGAGTTTTTTGGTCAGGATTTTGAGGCCATAGTTGCCTCAAAATCCTGACCAAAAAGACGGCTTGAAATCAATGGGAGCTGGTCAGGTCTGTTTTCCAGGAGCGAGATGCTCATTCTTCAGGCGGATTCGCCTCACGATTCGGCCTGAAGACACTCCCTCCTCCCATTCATAGGAAATAATGCGGAGTGGAGTGCGCGAATGGATGCCGGTGCAGTGCACCGGCATTCAGTCGCGGCTACCCGTTTTTTGGTCTGGAACCTGAGGCAGCCTCCGCCTCAGGTTCTGGACCAAAAAACCCTGTGTGAACTTACCCTAAGAAGGACCTCACAGCTCAGTGTTATAGGTGGGTGGTAAGGAACCTTGATGTCAATAATCAATCCAAGACCATCAATATCAGATTGGTGGGGTCGGATTTCTGGCACCCCCGCATATCAGCTGATTACACTGGCCTTGTGGATTATTTTCGGCATCTGTGACTTCACTTCCATTACATGGCCTTTCTACAGCTCAGTCCCATTCATGTACTGATGTAATACTAGGCACATCCACTATACTCTGTGCCTCTGTGCCCTTTGTCGGTGGAGATGCTGGATGTCTGCCCCCATCAATCTGATAGTGGAAAGGGCTTTGTAAAACTAATGAATGTCTATACAGTGCAGTTAAAGCACTAGAAATGGTTTTGTATCCCCACACTTTAAAGGGGATTGTATTGTACAAAAAAAGGGCAACTCCCTACTCATACACCCTATATATTAGAACAGAGCCCCCCAATATGTCCCCTTTTCTGTCGGCCAAGGCAGAGGGCTGCTGGTCTCTCTGGGGGATCCAGCTCACCCAAGCTCCAAGCAGATAGGTGATACAGTCTAGTGACATATTAGGGTTATCTGCTGCACCTCTATGGAGCACTACCTGCTTTTTTGGCGATACCTACAGGAGAACTTTAGTCGGTTCTGCAGATATCACCCAGTGAGATTTTTACTGTGCTGTTATCTTGCATTTTTATAGATATTAGAATCAGCCATATTGCTAACATACGGTATGTAACATCAACTATAAAGGCAGATATCTGCAGATCTCTACAATTTTAGGTTCATGACTCTACTTTGTGTCTCCAAAAACCTACACCGGCAGTGAAGGGGTTCAGGCGCATTACCAGCGCTGCGATCCCATTGATGGGAACCATCAAACAGCAGCAGTGCCTGATCTTTTTTGGGACCATGAAGTGACTAGATTCTGCTAGGTCTATACTAACCTCTCCAGGCCGTCTTCCAATAGGAGCGCAGACATCTTCACAGATCTAGGATTCAGCTGTCCCGGCCAAATGGCCATTATGTGTCATATGGGCAATGGGGGTGCAGCAGGAAGGTCACATTACTTAAAGGGGTTGTCCAGCCTCAAGTTGATTTATCCTACTGAAGGTAGAATAGCATTGCTGTGGTTCTGGGGATATATAGTATATCCGCGCCAACCATCTCATGGATGCGGGGGGGCTCCAGACTAAGTGGGGGAGATAAGGATTGGGCAGATGGATTTCCAGTCCTCTCATTGTCAGCTGGGATAGGCCGCCATCGGAGCAGCACTTACTCCGCTTTTCCTGTTTGTAATACGTGCATGCTCAGCTGACCTAAGTATGCCTGTGCTTTGTAGGGTCATGTACAGTCGGTATATCACGTGTATGGCCGAGCTACACATCTTACAATGGCAATACACGTCTCTGTTATGAACTGTATACCCTCCCCCTATAGTGTAATTTCTAAAACCTAGGGGATGACCTAGACCTGTGCACCTCACTAAGCAGGAGGGCTATGGCTGCTGCGGGGCCCCTCACCCACACTGACACAGCACTGAGCACATCCAGCAGCTCAGGCTCAGCATCCATATTGCCTCAGGCCTGATAAAATCCCGTTATCAGCGCTGACCCCACCCCATGTGTCGCTCCAGTCAGCACAAGCCCCTCCCCCCTGGCCAGCAGATGCCTACAATATTCGGCCTGCCCTGCGCGCGCAGACAGGAAGCCCCGCCCACTTCATTGTGCAGCGCTTAAAGAAAGCGGAAAGAGGAGACGCAGAGACTTCATTTCGGTGTGAGTCTGTCACGCAGCAGCAGCAGCAGCCCGGCCTTTCTCTGCCGCCTCCTCGAGCTACTGTCCGCCTTCCCCTCTTATCTCCAGCTCCCTCAGCCTCATCTAATCCGAGTAAACATGGTGAGTAGACCGGCCTGAGCCGGGATAGCTGCGGCACATTTTGGAGGGTCTACGCCCTGGTCCAGCTGTCCGGGCCGCTCCCTTATGCCGCCATTTTCTGCGACCCCCTGTCAGTCAGACCCTTATTAATTTCATTGAATTTTTATCTGCAGCCGCCGGTGTGTAAGGATGTCTGCGTCAGAACGTGACCGGCAGGGTAGCGCAAATTGGGCAGCGGATGCTGCGGGGGTGGCCCCGGTATAAGGACCGGGCAGGGGGGTACGGAGGTGGCTGGGTCTTACCGGTGACGTTTCATGTGTAGTGAGCGAGGCCGCTGGCAGGGGGCGCGCCCGGGGACGCGGTGTGTTGGGGGGTACGCGCTTTTCTTCTTGCCGGGCAGATGAAAGGATTGTAACGGAGCGCGCCGGCTGTAGGGTGTGGCCTGGTGAATTAGAAAGATGGCTCCTCCCCCTGTGCTAGAGGGCGTGGTGCAGGCTGCGCCGGGGCCGCGCACTCCTCTCAGTCCACCTCACTAGGCGCGGCCCCGGCACACTGCGCACTTTGTACCGCGTTTCCGCTGTGTTCCCGGGCCGCGCACTTCCTTCCTGCCTTGTGGCGAATGCTTCCTCAGCTCACGCCTGTGATGGCCGCCGCAGGCTATGCGCTCCATCAGTCTGTCATCAGCGTGTGTGCTTAGTGAAGAGCGGTGGCTAGCGTGCTGTCTGCGCCACATGCAAGGTGATGTGCAGGGATTTCACCGCCTGCTTTACGGCACTAAGAATCTTGTGTGACTGTAGATCAGATCCATCTCTGAGGCCCTGAGTGAGATCAATGGCGACTGTAGTCCGGTTACAAGTCTAAATCTCTCCTTATAGCTATGGTCCCTGTGCAAGAATACAAGTATTGAGCAACACAGGCTGGAAACTCCTTGAAGTCCCTGCTCATTCTGGGATGGAGTCCATGGCTAGACCTGCTGAGTCTCTGATGGCTGTCAGTCATGTCTACTCTACGTCTAAGGCTGCAATGAGTCTATGGGAAAGGTGTGTGTGTGTGTGTGTGTGTGTGTGTGTGTGTGTATATATCCATGTGTAGCACACGCTGCCTGGGGGCTGTATACAGCTTCACAATCATTAGTGCAATTAGGAAAAGCTTGTATACACTGTAGACCCAACACCACCTGATGCGCAGTGTATACAGCGTCTGATTAAGATTCCTTAAGGAAATGTGGATCAGTGCCTGGCTTTGTACTCCTGGGACGTGCTGCATTTCTACGACTTGTGTACTTAGAAGTTGCTGCAAATGTGACGTATTTATATTCTGTATGGATTGTCAGCTGTCCTAACACTTGTGTAGCCTGTGCCATACAAACCTTCTGTAACGTCACTGAATCCCCCCGTACAGTTAGTAGTCCCCTGGCCATGGTGGTCTGCATGTGTCCAGACTACTTAGGTGACTGCTTTTACTTCACCCTTAGGAACATTGTTTACCTTGACTAACTTCTATCTTCTCTTACAGGCCTCAGGTGTTATGGTTTCCGATACTGTGATATCAGTGTTCAATGATATGAAAGTGCGAAAGAACTGCGGACATGAGGAGAAAATGAAGCGCAAGAAGGCCGCCATATTTTGCCTGAGCGAGGACAAGAAAACAATTATTCCAGAAGAAAACAAAGAAATCATTGTAGGAGATTGTGGTGACAAGATTAAAGATCCCTACAAGTACTTTGTGGATATGTTACCCTGTGATGACTGCCGTTATGCCCTTTATGACTGCTGCTACGAAACAAAGGAGAGCAAGAAAGAGGACCTGATCTTCATTTTCTGGTGAGATGCTAAAAAAGGAAATGGTGCTATTGTCTAGGAGATGAGTAATGCTACAGGTTGAAGAGATGAAATTGGAAAGGGGTACAGACATCACAGAAGGAAAGATCATTGTCATTGATAAGTGTGTAAGCAATAAAGATCTGACATGTTTATAGGATATGTAATAACGGTCTGCCTGCTGGTACCCATATCAGAGGGGTGGAAGGGCAAACAGGAACTCTGCCAATCATACCTGAGGTATCTATATATACTGCAGCTGGAAAGGTGTCCTGGAGTAGTAGTGGAAGTGATAACAAATATGACATTGTAGCTCCACTTAGCTGTAGGATGTTAATACTGCCCTTGGCCTACATCAGGTAAGTATACCCCCCCCCCCTATAGTCTAATACATAGAGGCTGCAGCAAAAAAATGCACTTCACACATTCATTTTAAAAAAAAAAAAATTAAAGCCCATAGGTAGCTGCTTCTGTATAGCCATACCAGGATATGTTGGATGCATTCACTGGGGGAAAACCTGAGGGATACATCTGCCAGGAGCATGCAGTTGGCGGTAAAAGATGGAAGCAGACTTTTGGCCCAAGTTCCCTCAGATCCCTTCATAAATGGTTCAGTATATCTTATACATTCCCAGTAATGTAGAAATGTTATGAAAACTTCTAAATCAGGGGTCTCAAACTCAGTTTACCCGGGGGCCGCTGGAAGTAGTCTGGGTGAGGCTGGGCCGCTTCAGGATTTCCACAAGCTGCGCATGCTGCAGAAAACTTGGCTCCACCCACTTTTATGTTGACTCAACCCATTCTTTCAATCTTCATGTCCCCCCCCCCCACACACAGTATAATCCTCCTACAGTCACCTGTACATTATGTCCCCACATTAATGTTCCCTTCCAACTGTCCCACAGTATTAAGTCCCTCTCCTTCTGCCCCAGTTTAAACTGGGGGAAACTAGAGGGAACATTAAACAGTGGGGGTAGATGGAGGGGGCAATAAATTAATGGCAGCTGAAGGGGGACACTAAACTTGGGCAGCTAGAAGAAGACATTAAACCATTGGGGTAGCTGGATGGTGACATTAAACTGGGGGGTAACTAGAGGCACAGGTCTGCCCCTATAGCTACTCCCACGGTTTAATACCCCCTCCATCTACCCCTAGTCTCATGTCATCCCTTCATCTGCCCCAGTCTCATGTGGTGTGTCTACACACACACACACCTGCTCCAGTATAACATTTACCTTTCATCTCTGCCCCTAGGTTACTGACACACACCCTCCACCCTGCATCTCATTCCCCTCTCAGTACCTTTAGTTGGCACATCCCTTAATCTTCAGGCCAGCACACCAAGACACATCTCCCTAGTCACATGACCTCTAATGTCATATACAGGTCCGTCATCTTACATTAGTACAAGCTTTCCACCGATCACCCATCGCTCTTATTGCTGTTATAAGGGGGGGGGGGGGGGGGGAGAATCAGAGGAAAGTTTAAGTAGAACACTAAAGGGACATGCAGGAAGCTGCGCGGGCTGGTTGGGAGCTATGTATTGAGGTGGGGGGCTTTAAACTGTTGTCTCGAGGGCTGTGAGTTTGAGACCCCTGATCTAGGTGAAGTAAGCCAAGCATTACATAAACTATACAATGTTTCTTGACTCTAATGGTGGACTTGCAGCTTTCAACGTTGCACAAAATTGACCAGGACTCGCAGCACTTGATGTACACGCAGTGGGCACGCTGGGGCCAATCTTGCAATGTTTTCTTGCATTGCTACATGTTAACCCTTACAGAGCAAGCATGTAATACAGTAGAGCAGTGAGGGCAAACCTAGGTCACGCAGAGCCCCCTCTGCTAGCACATGTGTGGTCAGATTCCCTGTTAGTGAGCGCTGCTGCTCTCAGCTGGTTGTGCAAATGCACATCCAGCCAGAAGCTGTGAGTGTAGGCTGTACGACCTGCAGTGACCTCTGCAATGGCATGGACCTGATGACTTAAGTAATCAGTGCCCATGTGAACAGCAGAGGACGCCTAGAAGCTCTTCAGGTAAGTATATTTGTGTGGGGCAGGTGACTAATGTGGACCATTTCATGGTGTGTGGGGAAGGGGGCTACTGTGGAGTATACAGGTATAAACCTTTGTGGGGCAGAATGTATTGTGTGGGGTCCCCCTCACTATCACATAGGATCTGTTCTATAGCAGTCATATTAGTACAGGCTGTAATAATACTGCACGGTCACTATAAAACAGATCCTGTGTGATGTAAATGGTGAACACTAACTGTTCAAAAGTAGCAAATGCAGAGACCTCTACCTCTCGGTACAAGCTCTGTAAAGCCCCATTCACACGACTGTAATTTGTGGGTCTGTAATTGGCTCCACAGTTTTAAGGTTACACTTCTGTGTTGGCACTCTGCGATAGTTTTCTAGGTTTTGGGTACCAGTTTGGGCACTCGGTCTCAAATTTCACCATCACTGCAATAGGCATGTAACCTAATGACCAGAAAGTGGTGAATGCAGACACTCCACATGCAGTTCAACACTTCTCAGTTTCTTGGACAAGTTTGTTGCCTTTCTAGACTAGTGGTGATTTTCTTACTTGCCACTGTTTTTCTATGTTGTAATGGCACCTATAGCAGTGGTGATGTCATGGGCTGTTGTAGTGATGTGATGACTGCTGCCAAGTTGTGGCTTCTCAGTGATTGGCACATGTGATCAATTCCTAAAATTGGCTTGTAGTTGCTAGTATAACTATGGCAGCAGTGGACATGACCAGAACGAAGCCTGTGGTACTCCAGTGTATGATGCTGACACTGCTATGAGGGGCTTACTGGTGCCTGATGGACCTTAGTGACTGTCTTTAGATGGGTCTGAGGTTGTGCTATGGTTTAACTTGATGTCATAAGGACAATGGCTGCCTCTGGCAGTGCTGTGAGTAGATCCCAACTTGTAGACCCCTAGGGATTGTCTGTCTCTGTATAAAATGGCTGAGCATTTTAAGTGTTAGTCTATAATGTGTGAAATTGTATAAGCCCAGAGTTGGGGTCTGTTACCAATCCCAAAATAAATTGATCTTGACTCCAGTCCTGGTAGAAGTCTCAGCACCTGGTGATGGGATCATACAGGGTAATGGCTGATACTTCAGTGTAATAGGACTGATCCAGCGTCACTTATGACAACTTCCACTAAAGCCTACAAAGCTTTGATCTTCTGTCAAATAACCCGCATGTAACATGGCTTCAGTCTTTAGTAGCTTCAGTCTTCAGATAATCTTACTGCCATCCTATGGGATGGGAATGAGTGTCTATAATGGGACCTTATGTGAGGGTTAGGGGGTTCATGTCACAATCTGCAGTGACTTTCTCCCTTTGTTGTGGTCATCATTTAATGGGTGGCTTAGGCTACGGGGTCGCACTTGTGCTGGCTTCTCCATCATCCAGGTCTGCTAGGGGACCAGAACGAATCCGGCTGAAGTCCTTCTTGCAGGACTTGTCTGCGTTATGGTGGAGACTCTGGCACAGATCTGATCCTAGCCTTAGATGTTGGTATTATATGCTTACTAGCACTCACAATGTTACTACAGCTTGCATAGAAGTGACTTGAATGCCTGTAGCAAGGCTTGGTTATCCACATCCTAGTCCTTGTGTGGCATTGCTGCTCCAGGGTTTGCCACCATGTATAAATCCTAAATGGTTTTTGTTTAGAAGACTCTTAACGTCAATGTATTTGCCTGAAATAAAGGCAGCCAGTTATCTACATGTCACTGATGTAGGTGGTAAATGGGCCATTACAGAAGCAGCCATCACTAACTAACTTCCCCCTTGAGTCAATGTCTCTTCTGAGCTGTTCCCTAAATCTTACAATAAATGTTTCTTCAATGTAGTGACTTGCCAAATGTGTCCATGAGATTATTCCTCACAGGCTGGCACTAGGCCTCATGGCGCTCTTACATGCCCATTGCATGACCTAATCTGGTGCCCAGACAGATTCTATGATGTGTTTGCATTTGTGGCGTATATAAATCCTCTGCTGCTTCTGTATACACAAGAGGAAGAGATTTGTTAGCTGACTTCTAGTTGTATCCTCCAGTCACACAGAAGTCAGATCTCATCCTCTTACATGGAAACCTCTTTCCAGCTTTAGTGTACAACAGCAATGTCTGAAGCTGGGCTCAGTGAGTGAATAGTAGATGCTTGGCTCACACTTTGGGGTAAAAGGTATAACTTAATGAAGAATGTCTCCTGCCAAAATTGCATGATTGGTTACTTAAATGGATATGGGGGGGGGGGGGGGGGGGAGATTGGTGGGCTACACCTGATCGGCCTCCTGGCATTGATAGAATGGCACTTCCATGAGAGAACGGCATTTGGGAATATGTCCTGTCCATTCTAAAATGAACTCTTTCCACAGGGCCCCCGATGAGGCGCCACTGAAAAGCAAGATGATATATGCCAGTTCTAAAGACGCAATCAAGAAGAAACTTACAGGCAAGTACCTGGCACTAACCCTTCTACCATACCAGGCATTAAAGGGAAAGGTCACTTATGTTAAATCTATATTCTGGAACTCTTCACGTTGCGTTTAAGATTATCTAACTTTATTAAAATCCTAAAAATTTTTGCAGAATTCCTCTTCAGACCATCTAGGCTTAGTGGCAAGGTGTGCTGGAGATGAAACTACGAGGGAGGTGGAGGGCAGAGCTGTGAAAGCCCCCTATTGTGACTGTAGTAGCCATGTTCACATCTGCTCCCATATTTATTGGTCTGGTCCTCCAAAAGGACAGACTGCTAATAGCGGAGCCCATTGACAATAATTAGATCTGTTGGGTGTGTTCTTTTACACTGAAACCTCCACAGATGACAAGTCAGACTTGCAGCACTTACTGCTCTGGGGTTTTTGCACCATCACTGCTGGTCTCCAAATGGAGTCTAGATAAGATGTGATCCAAACTACAGCACTAAGTGAGATCTGCTGCAAACGACAGGAGACAGTCAGCATGTGATGAAGCTCAGTGTCAATACATTACCTTTAAAATTGTTTTTTTTTTTTTTTTTTTAGGTATCAAGCACGAGTTTCAGGCGAACACCTTTTGTGACATTAAAGACCGCCGTTGCCTGGCTGAGAAACTTGGCAGCTGTGTTATCAAGGTGGAAGGAGAGTGTGTGTGAAGACCTCATTGCCTCCACTCCGTGTCTGTGCCACTTCTTAAAGGGGCTTCCATGTTATCATTCCCAACAGTGTCTCCTCTTACCCTTAAATCCTACATCCCTCTTGATGCGGAAATCATTTGTTTTCCAGGCAGGCTTCTCCATCAAGCTGTTCCCCCGTTAGGCATACCTGTCCCTGTAGGTTTTTCTTTTTGCCAACAGAGGCAGCTTTCCACTCTAGTCATGAATTCTCTTGCCCCTTCATTCTTCACTTGCCTCCTTTAATTTGAGTTATTTTGCCAAATGCAACCTGGCATCTTCCCCATTCTCCCAGCCGCTCAGTAGTTACAAAGCTAGGCTCCTGTAGATGTGAATACCTTTAATCTAGATGTTATACATGATGCAAATTGTGGATCAAACTGCAACCCCGTAACACTGCTTGTGGGTTCGCCTCTAACATTCCCAGAACAGCTTTCATTTGTCATTCTACTTTCTGCAACATTCCTCTTGTTACCCTCCTGACATTTTCAGGGTATGAAGTACTTGTAGTATTGTTAGGAAACCTCTTAAGAAGCTTGTATTGGCACCTTTATTACTTAATTTGTAGCACAGAATTCCTTTAATTTAAGCAGAACATGGGACACAGCTTCTCGCTCCACTTCAGCATTCCATATTTCGTTTTTTGAAATAGATGGTCGCACATTTAAGTATGTTTTGCCAGTCTCCTCAATTTGATGACCCTTATTTGGACACTCGCCTGTTTAGGGGTCTTTTAGGAAGGTAAAGAAATGCAGATGACTGAAGCCTTTCACCACCTACAGCTCCCTCCTCCCTCAGTCACTTGTTCATTGCGGTCTAATTCCTTTTGTCTTGCGTTACTAATATGGAAGTCATGGCAGATCCAACATTAATAAACAAATAAAGGAATCCTTGTTTCACGTGGTTATTAAAAATAAAAATGTCTGGCACGATTACCACTGAAATGTAACTCAGTTTGCATGCATTACACTGCAAGTGATTTAGTCTATATCCTAACGCTTGTTCCTTTTTGGCCTAGCAGAGTATGGTTGACCTAGCTGAGAACCTTGCTGCTCTCAGACCCTTGAATTCTCCAAGAGACCCCAGACCTTCTCTTCATCCAAGTTCCAGTCCTCTTCATTTAACAGCTTGAAATTTGAGTAGAGATTTCTAGAATCAGGTTTTCTCAAGGGTTAGTCTGAACCCTTCTTAGAAATAGGAAGGCTGTTACTTCTAACATCAATGCTAGGACTGATGCGGTGTCTTCAAGGTCATTAGTATTTCCCCAGACTAGCTTAGAGGGGTTCTCATGGTCAAAATGCTCAATCCTTCAAAGGAGTCCGCTATTACTCCCAAGGTGCAGATCTCAGCCTTGAGTACACTCTTTCATGTTAAATTAGCAGATGACCCTTGGATTATTAGATTTAGGAAGGCTTTCTTTAAGTGTAGACCAGTAGCCACCTCCAGGGTCTTCCCCCCCGAGACTTGAATTTGGTTCATAATACCTTCACTAAGCTCCCGTATAAACCTTGGAAGGTTGTCAGTACGCTCACTTGCTCGCGCTCGCTCTTAAAATAACTACCTTAGAGGCCTGAACCTCGGCCAAGAATTCACCTGTTTTATAGTCTGTGGATTTCCTATCCCAAGGGCAGATCTTCTCTGGTTATCGTTGACTCATAAACCGGTTGTAACTGTCATTTCAGTACCGCAATCTGCTTATCTCAGACACGATATACACTTTAATGTACAAGTGTATGTGATATTTTATCCCGACTCTACTGGTGTCATAGGACAACTGTGGCAGTATTTTTTTTTTTGAAAGAAAGCGTCCAAGGTTTTTCTAATTATTTACAACATATTAGGAATTTTTATAAGGGGTTTATAGGAGTTGCCTTAAGGGAATTCTGCCAATTGGGGGCCTATTCTAACATTGAAAAGACTGTACTGTCCACATGTGACATGGCCCCCTTCATAGCTGATCAGGGGGGTGCGGAGGGATGGACATAAGGATAGACGGTCATGGATTGTCCGCTACAGGTTTTGTGAGCAGTAGATGGCTGCACACCAAATAAAGGACAGAAGATTGTCCTCAAAGAGGACCTTTCACCACCTGGGGCACGTGCAGCGTAATACACCGCTGGAAAGCAGGCAGTGCGCTGAATTCAGCGCACGATTGGCTTTCCCGTTCTGTGCGCCTGGTGAAGAGCTAGCAGTGCCGGTACCGTAGCTCTTCAGTATCAGAAGGGTGTTTCGGACAGTCAGGAACGCCCTTCCTCACAGTAGTGCCTGTTGCATTGTACTGTGAGTGATGAGGGTGCGTTCCTCAGTCAGCGCACTGTTGGCTTTCTAGTGGTGTATTACACTGCATGTGCCCCAGGTGGTGAAAGGTCCTTTTTACTGCCAGACTTTTTGGGTCACTATTCAGGACTTGACACCTGAATTGTAAATGTGAAAATGTCAACAAGCCCCAGTGGCAGAACTACCACCATAGTGGCTGCAATGGGGCCCATGACTTTAGTGAGCCTAGTAGGCGTCCTGCTGCTTTTTAAATATTTTAATAGGCTGATATTTGCTTAATTACTCCGGAAGGTAAGTGGTCACTATTTACATGCCACCCCTACTCTTGCTCACAGCTGCTTCAGCCCTCCAGGGGGCCCTTGTGTGTCCCACATCATGTCATTGATAATATTCAGGGTGACACATGGGACCTCCTAGAGGCTGAAGTGGAGGTGGCTGTGGGCAGCAGTATGTAAATAATGGCAGGGGTGTCCCTAAGTTCACAGGCCCCATAGACAGTTTTGCACCTAATTCTGCAGTATTTCCTTCATAATCGTATGGACATAAGACATCACTAGTGAGTGGGTGTCAGTTGGTTGCCCCATGACTGACTGACATTTTTCACCAAAATGTTAACTGGTCCAAACTAAATGAGATGACTAACAAGTCATGATGAAGAAGATGGCTACTACTCCTCATCAATCTATTAGCTGCCAATGCCATGGAGTACATGGCCAGTATCATCTGCTTCAGCCGCCTACACGGACTGGATTCCATAGTACAGGGATCATGATTAGGGGATAATTACACTCCTTAAGGAGTGTGCACCTTTGCAGGTGTATGGAGTCTTACAAAGCCTTTTTTGCTCCACTGGGGGATTATGGGAAAAAATATGCAAATCTGTTTTCCAAGCTGTAAATGGGAAAACTGCCTCTGCTTGCTGCCTTCTAGGGACAGCCCTCTTAAACCCTTGGTCCCAATGCATGGTAAACTTAATGCCTATTGCACTATTTTAGATAATGGTGTGCTTCCTGACTGTCAGACCAATGTTACTTCCAGGATGACAACGCCAGCTGTCATGTAGCGAGGTCTACCATGGCTTGGTACAGTGAAAATCAGGTTAACCGACTGGACTGGCCTACTCAGACTTGAACCCTATCGAGCACCTCTGGGACGAGTTGGATCGCCAAAGGGGTGCAGCAGCTGACCAAAATCGGTGAAAGAACTTACCTGTCTTCTCCAAGCCGAATGGAATAAAATACCACCGTCATACAAGGACTTGTGGAAAGCCCTGGAGGGTTGAGGCTGTAATTGCCGCTGGTGCCGCTCGGACCACAAGTGTTCAAATACTGATTGGTAGACAGTGTACTAGGGTTAGTCTCTGTTCACACCTGACTTGTTCTGCTCTGTCGGTTTTCTCAAGGGTTAGTCTCAACCCTTCTTAGAAATAGAAAGGTTGTTACTTCTAACATCAATGCTAGGACCGATGTGGTGTCTTCAAGTTCATTAGCATTTCCCCAGACTAGCTTAGAGGGGTTCTCATGGTCAAAATCCTGGAAATCCTTCAAAAGAGTCCACTATTACTCCCAAGGTGCAGATCTCAGCCTTGAGTACACGCTTTCATGTTAAATTAGCAGATGACCCTTGGATTATTAGATTTCTTTAAGAGTAGACCAGTAGCCACCTCTAGGGTCTTCCCCCGAGACTGGAATTTGGTTCATAATACCTTCACTAACCCCCCGATGAACCTTCGAAGGATGTCAGTACGCTCACACACTCGCTCTTAAAATAATTACCTTAAAGGCCTGAACCTCAGCCAAGAATCCGCCCTGTTTTTACTCTGAGGATTTCCTATCCCGAGGGCAGATCTCTCTGGTGTTATCATTGACTCATAAACCGGTTGTAACTTTCATTTCAGTACCGCAATTGGCATATCCCAGACACAATATACACTAATGTACAAGTGTATGTGATATGTTATTTGGACTCTACAGTCATGGCCAAAAGTTTTGAGAATGATACAAATATTAATTTTTACAAAGTCTACTGCTTCAGTTTTTCTAATGGCAATTTGCATATACTCCAGAATGTTATAAAGAGTGATCAGCTTAACAGCAATTACTTGCAAAGTCAATATTTGCCTAGAAAATGAACTTTATCCCCCAAAACACATTTCAGCATCATTGCAGCCCTGCCTTAAAAGGACCAGCTAACATCGTTTCAGTGATTGTTCCATTAACACAGGTGTGGGTGTTGATGAGGACAGGGCTGGAGATCAATCTGTCATGATTAAATAAGAATGACACCACTGGACACTTTAAAAGGAGGCTGGTGCTTGGCATCATTGTTTTTCTTCTGTTAACCATGGTTATCTCTAAAGAAACATGTGCAGTCATCATTGCACTGCACAAAAATGGCCTAACAGGGAAGAGTATCGCAGCCAGAAAGATTGCACCTCAGTCAACAATCTATCGCATCATCAAGAACTTCAAGGAGAAAGGTTCCATTGTTGGCAAAAAGGCTCCAGGGCACCCAAGAAAGACCAGCAAGCGCCAGGACTGTCTCCTAAAAGTGTTTCTGCTGCGGGATCGGGCTACCAGCAGTGCAGAGCTTGCTCAGGAATGGCAGCAGGCAGGTGTGACTGCATCTGCACGCACTGTGAGGTGGAGACTCTTGGAGCAAGGCCTGGTCTCAAGAAGGGCAGCAAAGAAGCCACTTCTCTCCAGAAAAAACATCAGGGACAGACTGATATTCTGCAAAAGGTACAGGGAGTGGACTGCTGAGGACTGGGGTAAAGTCATTTTCTCTGATGAATCCCCTTTTCGATTGTTTGGGACATCTGGAAAACAGCTTATTCGGAGAAGACGAGGTGAGCGCTACCACCAGTCTTGTCTCATGCCAACTGTAAAGCATCCTGAAACCATTCATGTGCGGGGTTGCTTCTCAGCCAAGGGAATCGGCTCTCTCACAGTCTTGCCTAAAACACAGCCATGAATAAAGAATGGTACCAGAATGTCCTCCAAGATCAACTTCTCCCAACCGTCCAAGAGCAGTTTGGCGATCAGCAATGCCTTTTCCAGCATGATGGAGCACCTTGCCATAAAGCAAAGGTGATAACTAAATGGCTCAGGGAACAAAACAGAGAGATTTTGGGTCCATGGCCTGGAAACTCCCCAGATCTTAATCCCATTGAGAACTTGTGGTCAATCATCAAGAGACGGGTGGACAAACAAAAACCTACAAATTCTGACAAAATGCAAGCATTGATTGTGCAAGAATGGACTGCTATCAGTCAGGATTTGGTCCAGAAGTTGATTGAGAGCGTGCCAGGGAGAATTGCAGAGGTCCTGAAGAAGAAGGGTCAACGCTGCAAATATTGCAACGCTGCATTAACTCATTCTAACTGTCAATATAAGCTTTTGTTACTCATAATATGATTGCAATTATATTTCTGTATGTGATAAAAACATCTGACAGCCACACATAAAAAGCAGAGGGCAGCAGATCATGTGAAAATATAAGATTTGTGTCATTCTCAAAACTTTTGGCCATGACTCTACTGGTGTCATTGGACAATTGTGGCAGTGTGTTTGAAAGAAAGCGTCCAAAGTTTTTCTAATTATTATTATTTACAACTTCTTACAAATTTTTATAAGGGATTTATAGGAGTTGCCTTAAGAGAATTCTCCCAATAGGGGGCCTATTCTAACATTGAAAAGACTGTACTGTCCACATGTGACATGGCCCCCTTCATAGCTGATCAGTGGGGTGCAGAGACAAGGACAGACCATCAATAGACCAAGTCATGGATTTTCCGTTACAGGTTTGTTTTGTTTTTTATGTTGATTGTGAGCCCCATGGCTGCAGTGCTAACCACTGAGCCACTGTGTTGCCCCTCCGTTACAGGTTTTGTGAGCAGTAGATGGCTGCACACCAAATAAAGGACAGAAGATTGTCTTTAAAGAGGACGTTTCACCACCTGGGGCACATGTGGCGTAATACACCGCTAGAAAGCCAACACTCGACTTTCCCATTCTGTGCCCTGGTACCGTAGTTCTTCACTGTCATAAGGGTGTTTCTGACAGTCAGTCAGGAACGCCCTTTCTCACAGTAGCACCTATTGCACTGTACTGTGAGAGCGATGAGGAACGCCCCCCTCCCCCATTCCTCACCGTTCAGCGTCATAGCTGGGCAGTGAGGAACGCCCCCTCTCACAGTACAGCGCTATAGACGCTACTGTGAGGAAGGGCATTCCTGACTGTCAGAAACACCCTTCGGACAATGAAGAGCTACAGTACCGTCACCGATAGCTCTTCACCGGGGGCACAGAACATGCAAGCCAATAGTGCGCTGAATTCATGCACTGTCAGCTTTCTAGCGGTGTATTACACCACATGTGCCCCAGGTGGTGAAAGGTCCTCTTTAAACCTTCTACTGCCAGACTTTTTAGGTCAGTATTTACACTTGTGACACCTGAATTGTACATGTGAAAATGTCAACAAGCCCCAGTGGCAGAACTACCACCATAGTGGCTGCAATGGGGCCCACGACTTTAGGGAGCCTAGTAGGCGTCCTGCTGCTTTTTTAAATATAGGCTGATTTTGTTTGATTACTCCAGCAGGTAAATGGTCACTATTTACATGCCACCCCTACTCTTGCTCACAGCTGCTTCAGCCCTCCAGGGGGCCCTGTGTGTCCCACATCATGTCATTGATAATATTCAGGGTGACACATGGGACCTCCTAGAGGCTGAAGGGGAAGTGGAGGCGGCTGTGGGCAGGAGTGGGGAGCGGTATGTAAATAATGTCAGGGGTGTCCCTAAGTTCACAGGCCCCATTGACAGTTTTGCACATAATTCTGCAGTATTACCTTCATAATCGTGCGGACATGAGACATCACTAGTGAGTGGGTCTCAGTTGGTTGCCCCATGACCAGATGTCTTTTACAAAAATGTTAACTGGTCCAAACTAAATGAGATGACTAACAAGTCATGATGAAGAAGATGGCTACTACTCCTCATCAATCTATTAGCTGGCAATGCAATGGAATACATGGCTAGTATCGTCTGCTTCATCAGCCTACATGGACTGGATCGCATAGTATAGGGATCCCCCTAGTGGTACTATAAGGCCAGTGCATACTTGCAGTCATTTAGCCGCTGTGACGTACAGCACCATTGTAGTGGATGAGCTTAAAAATTCTTCTGCTCACACTGGAGAGAATTTACTCTTTATTTTATACCATAAATCAGGTGTAGATGTGGCGCATTGTGCTGCACTGTCCATATTTCCTCTATAGATGCGCAACTTAGTTCTTTCTGTGCCCAACTTGACACCTCAAAAAAAATAATGGGCAGGTAAATCTCGTCCCGTCAGATTTACTATAATACCTGAGATTTCCATTGTGGCGTAGACAAGCGGTGACATCATCTCCTGTCAGTAGTGGATACAATGATGGTTGTTATGTGGGGTTATCTATAGAGGTGTCAACTTCTATTGTAATCCAATCTGTCTTGTCTGTGATGTAAATTAGGTGACTGCTGCAAAGAAATCCCCTACAGATTGGCGAGTCTCAGTCTATTATACAATATTGTAATCCTTTTATCTCCTGACAATCTTACCGTTTACCTTTTTGCGATCTCCCCTCCCTGCAGATGTGAACATAGCCTTAGGATACAGTTGCATACACTTGCAATATACATTTTCTTTCAAAGTATACGCTGCTTATTAGATGTGAACAGAGCTATATCATGTTTCATTGTAGGGAAAAGCCATTGACCTGTAGTCTCTGACTATAAACCATAAATGTTTTTAGTCACTGACAACAAGCAGAGATTGAAATACACCGAGGAGCTGAACACAAAGTATATGAGCAAGTTGCCCGATTGTTTTTATATAGGGAATACAGACTAGACAAATGGGCAGCGCCCCACCTCTAATGAGGCGAGGTGAGACGGCAACCTTAGGCAGCGCTCCGGAGGGGGCGGCAGCCGCGGCAATTGTTTTTTTTTAACTTTTTTCCCCTAAACTAACGCAGGAGAGCTGCCACTCTCCTGCTCTGCTTTAGACCTCTGCGTCTCAGCGCAGGCGGCGTTATCACGCCACCTATGCTTTGGTATTACTGCCGGGTGAAGAGGAGATGGCAGCGGGAGCAGCACGAGATCAGTAAGTAAAGGTAGCAGGTAGCAGTCTATTTACCAACCTCCCCACCCCTGCTCACTGCCGCCCACGCCTCCCCTTGTACTATAGGCTGCGTAGGGCGGTAGTAAATAGGCCTGGCTCCAGGCCGCAATCTCACTACCGCTATTATTATACTCAGGGGGTCTTTTCAGACCCCGAGTATAATAATCAGAGCCCCAGGGGAGATGAGGGAACATAATAAGCACTGTTACTCACCTCTGCGGGATCCGGGTGCCACTCCTTTCAGCTAAGAACAGGAAACTGAGGCTATAATTTGCACAAGCTCATCGAAATTGGACAATTGAAGATTGGAAAAACGTTGCCTGGTCTCGATTTCTGCTGCGACATTCGGATGGTAGGGTCAGAATTTGGCGTCAACAACATGAAAGCATGGATCCATCCTGCCTTGTATCAACGGTTCAGGCTGGTGGTGGTGTCATGGTGTGGGGAATATTTTCTTGGCACTCTTTGGGCCCCTTGGTACCAATTGAGCATCGTTGCAACGCCAAAGCCTACCTGAGTATTGTTGCTGACCATGTCCATCCCTTTATGACCACAATGTACCCAACATCTGATGGCTACTTTCAGCAGGATAATGCAATGCCATGTCATAAAGCTGGAATCATCTCAGACTGGTTTCTTGAACATGACAATGAGTTCACTGTACTCCAATGGCCTCCACAGTCACCAGATCTCAATCCAATAGAGCATCTTTGGGATGTGGTGGAACGGGAGATTCGCATCATGGATGTGCAGCCGACAAATCTGCGGCAACTGTGTGATGCCATCATGTCAATATGGACCAAAATCTCTGAGGAATGCTTCCAGCACCTTGTTGAATCTATGCCACGAAGAATTGAGGCAGTTCTGAAGGCAAAAGGGGGTCCAACCCGTTACTAGCATGGTGTACCTAATAAAGTGGCCGGTGAGTGTATATATATGGGTTGGGTGCATGGAGAAGTAAGGAGTCAAAGATGTCTCTGTTGCAAACTTTACAGAGTCAAGTCACAGCTGCAAGAAGTGGTCATGGCGGTCCAAAGTGAAGAGATGGGGGAATGTGGGAAGATGTCTCCTGTGAGTATTAATTCACAAAATATTACTGCATTGTACTTATTGTAATGTTACCGCTAGCACCCCCAATCCCCCAATGTCTGAGACGATCAAAAGATGAACAACCCCCTACCCCTTCCTGGACTCAAAACTGGAGGAGGGGGGGTTGTCTTTTGATCGTCCGCCTCAGGCAGCAGTTTATCACTGCAAATGGGGCGCATTTACATATACACTGTCTACCAATAAGTATTTGGACACCCAGTAAAGTTCTGCGGAGGTGGAGTTATGGTCTGGGGGTATTTCTCCTGGTATGGACTGGGACCCTTGGTCCCAGTGCATGGTAAACTCAATGCCGACGTCTATTGCACTTATTTTAGATAAGTGTGCTTCCTACATTATGGCGGTTCTATGGGTCGGACCAATGTTACTGCCAGGATGACAACGCCAGCTGTCATGTAGCGAGGTCTACCATGGCTTGCTACAGTAACAATCAGGTTAACCGACTGCACTGGCCTGCCCAGAGCCCAGACTTGAACCCTATCGAGCACCTCTGGGACGAGTTAGATCGCCGAACTGAGGGGTGCAGCAGCCGACCAAACTCAGTGAAAGAACTTACCTGTCTTCTCCAAGCCGAATGGAATAAAATATCACTAGCCGACATACACGGACTTGTGGAAAGCCCCGAAGGGTTGAGGCTGTAATTGCTTCTCATGCCGCTTGGACCACAAGTGTCCAAATACTTATTGGTAGACAGTGTACTAAGGTTAGGCTCTGTGAGATCAACAAAAATGATGGCAGTGGATGTGTCACATGATGCACTACAAAAACGGGCAGCACTAATGGGAAAAGCATTAGATGGTCACTTTATTTCAGTTCAGAATTAACTATTCTCAAACATGATGGACACCAGTGGTACCCGGCAAACCCCATTCACTATAATAAGGACACAAAAAGAACTACATGTTGCGCTACTTTGTAGATCGGAGATTCCTAACAGACGCTGGGTTCACACCAGCGCCTGGACTCCGTTAGCAGGTTTCCGTCTTCTGTTTAAAAAAAATGGTTTCGCCGCAGAGTGCATAAAACGTTCATCGGCGCTCACAGCCCGACACTTTTCAAACTCATTCATGGGTTTGAAAGATGCCGGCAGGTTTCCATCTCCTGCCCTGTTTTGTGCAGGAAACGGAAACCTGCAGAACGGAGTCCCGGGCGCAGATGTGAATGAGCCCAGAGCTGCATGTGAACACAAGCTTAGTAAATACTGTTTAGTTTGTGCAGTTTTCCCATAGAACAGTGTTACTGCAACCTTTATAATATACTTGCAGTACCCCTAGTAGGAAAATACCCCAACCAAGTACCCCCAAAATAGGGATCACTTAGAAATGTTAACAAAATGGTGGGGTTTAGGGATTGGTGGTGGAGGAGGCAAGCTTTTGTGTCTTTTTACTGTTTCTGTACAAATGTTTACTTAAAGGGGTCATCCAGTTTTCCGAAAGGAGGCCGGAGAAGGTGAAAAAACCCATACTTTCCATTGTCTCCGCAGCTTTCTAGTCCGGCGGTCTTTTGGGGTTTGTTCCGGTGGAAATCCTCACCACACATGACCACCGAGGTCAATCAGCAGCCTAAGTAAAGGAACTGGGACGTCACTCACATACGGTACATCACCTGTGTCCACTTCTTAGGCTGCTCAAGGGCTGCGACTTCCATCGGAGCAGCTGGACCAGACCGGGGTGGGAGACACTTGAGCACCAGGGACAGGCGAGTAAGTTTTTTTTGTGTTTTTTTTTTTTTTTTTACCTTCCCCAGCCTCTTTGTGGAAAACTGTATTTCCTGGACAACCTCTTTAACTTAAGCAAAATTTTGACTGCTAAACTGCATGTCCTAGTCTCGTGATTTATGTTATATGTCCTAGTTAATTTTTGTTGGCCCTTGACGGATTCCTGATGCAAGACTATATGTGGACTCCATGGGACTCGTTCTTAAATAATTTGAGAATATGATTCCCACTTTGTATAACTTGTGACTTGGACTTTTCTATCCTGTTAATTTTGTTCAGGTGTTTTGAGTTTGCGGAGCCTAATAATTAGTGTTGAGCGATTAGTATTCTAATACCTCGCTGGCATAGGAATGCGTGTAATCGGCCGAACACCAAGGGGGTTAAACGCATCGAATCTTCGAGGCGTTTAATCCCTTGATGTTCGGCCGATTGCACTCATTCCTATGCCGGCAAGGTATTCGATCGAATACTATTTGCTCAACACCACTAATAATGTAATATAATGGCCTCCACAGTGCCCCTGCGCTGCCTCCACACATAATGGCCCCCACAGTGTCCTTACACTGCCACAACACATAATGGCCCCCACAGTGCCCTCACACTGCCACCACACATAATGGCCCCCACAGTGCCCTCACACTGCCACCACACATAATGGCCTCCACAGTGCCCTCACACTTATCAACCCTCACAGTGTCCTCGCGTATAGTATAATGGCCCCCACTATGCCCCTGCGCTGCCTCCGCACATAATGGCCCCCACAGTGCCCTCACACTGCCACCACTCATAATGGCCTCCACAGTGCCCTCACTTAATAACCCTCACAGTGCCCTCGCGTATAGTATAATGGCCCCCACTATGCCTCTGCCGCGCTCTGCACATAATGGCCCCCACAGTGCCCTTACGTATAGCATAATGGCCCTGATACTGCCACCCCATATAATAAAATGATTCCCACAGTGCCCCGAGCGAGTGGTAAGCTGCATTCATTACTTGCCATTCTTCCCTGTCCTTCCTCTGAATGTCCGCGGGCGCCATCTAACTTTACATGCATAATGAGCACCACCAGTACTGATGGAGGCGCTCATTGCAGTTGCAGGTGGCTGATGAGTACTGACCGGGTTCCTGTGACTGCAGTCAGCATCTCTATCAGTACTGATGCTGCTCATTGTGCTTGTAAAGTAAGGATGGCGCCCACGGGTATTCATCCTTGGCAGGGGAGACAGTGGATCTCACCATGGTGCACACCCCTGCAGGTTTAGAGCCGTAGAAAATACACAATTTATTTTTGTTTATTTTTTTAATAATTTAACTAAAAGTAAAAAAAGATTAAAAAAAAGATGAGATTTACAGTCAGTATCACATGATATCACCAACATTCAATGCACGGCTCTGTATATAGATCCCTCACCTAATAGCACGTGAGCTGCTAATAATAGAATTTGCTCTCATACACGGCACTAAATACATGGCCTACATTACAAAGCTGTATTTTCGTTGCAGGAACATACACGACAGATATATTCTGTTGCAGAGAGTTGCAATACCTGTGTACAATAGATGCAGATTTTGCAGCAACTTTCTGACTTTAAATAGCAATGGGTTAAATCTGCAGCAAATCCAGGAAAAAACTGTACACATTTCAAAATCTACAGAAAACCCTGAAATCCATGTGGACCCCAGTTGCCTGCATGTGAATATAACTAGAGATGAGCAAGTACTGTTCGGATCAGCTGATCCGAACAGCACGCTCTATAGAAATGAATGGATGCACCTGGTACTTCCACTTTGACGGCGGCCGGCCGCTTAACCCCCCGCGTGTTGGCTACGTCCATTCATTTCTATGCGAGCGTGCTGTTCGGATCGGCTGATCCGAACAGTACTCGCTCATCTCTAAATATAACCCTAGGCAAGGACGTGGCTGGGGAGGGAAGAGACATGTGCCCCAAGTACTGAACGCTGCCAGCTGAAGGGCTGCCAGCAAGTCACTTTGCCTTGGTCACACTACTTAGGATACAGGAAGATAACAAATTCTGTCTTACAAAACAACTACTAGGAGCTTTAATGGCCGATTACCAAAGAAAAGTAGTGAATCCAGAGGCATAGCTAGGGTCAGGGGGCAGTGGCGGTCCCAGACCCAGAGTTACAGATACAGCTGTAATTCATGGTAGAGCAGGAAGCAGTTGGCTTCCTGCTCTACCACTTTGTAAGCTGCAAAAAAATTTCAGGCCTGCTGGCTTACAAGGTACGGTTACACAGTTGGGGACCTCATTATTATATGAGACATCAAAGGGGTCATTTGGGGGCATTATGAATATAAGGGAGTCATTAGTGGGGCATAATATAGGAGGGCAATTAGGCAATATTAAATTAAGAAGGCACATGGTCTTAATTGCTGGGCAGGGGCTTAAGTTGAGGGGGTGCAGAGGTTGAAGTTGCACCAGGGCCCTGGAGCCTTAGGGGGCCCATAAGCACTGGCATCAGGTTTGAGATTGCAACTTCCATCTGGCCCATAAACCAAGGAGACCCACGGATTACCCTAACCACACTAAGGATGAGTAAACTCCTCAGCACTTGTAACCATCACTATCAAGAATTCATGTAGGTATGAGGTAGGGGCCCCAAACAAAAGATTACACCCAGGCCCGCAAGACTTGTGTTACGCCACTGGTGTTGGGTCTGTAGTAAAATGGTACAATGGCCCCGGGTTCACAGTCCCATATTATGACTAGCACAAAGACAAAGCGGGCATTCGTGTGTGTCCATGTAGCCTTAAGCTGCAACCTCTAGTGCTTGAGGCATTCAGCATATTAAAAGCTATGGACACCCAGAGAATTTTTTAAAAAATTACTTGCACATTCTTTGGGCTAAACATCTTTCGTGAAAGTATACAGTTTCGCACTGTTTGGCTTGTGCACGACCGTCTTAACATGCTAAAGTTGGAGTCCAGCAACCTGTGTATGGTGAATCTTTTTCAACTGTTCTCTGGCGCACTGAGATTCTAGAATGGAGGAGACAAGTGTAGGCGGTTTATAGAACACAGGCTGCTAGATATCGATCCAATGTCAGGAAGGAGATCATAAACTTATAATGACAAAGGTAGCAATGGGTCAGTACATATTCATGAAAGGGAGATGGGGAAGGCTGGATAACTGCAAGGACTAGAGCCTTCTCATAGCATATGTCTATATGGAAGAGACTGCTGAGCTATACACGCAGTTTTACTCCATGCCCACCACTACTTACAGTAATGGTGTTGTGTGGACGTATTCACTAACTAATGTAAGGCCCGTATTATGAACAATTACCCAAATAGATAAAAGTTATCCTTTCATGTTGTAGCCGACACCAAAGACCAACTGTATACAAAGACGGTCAAGAAAAGCACAATGTGATGTGGTCTCTCCTGAATAGAGCCATTAACCTTTCTCATATATACCAGTCAATACAAATAGGAGAGTTCATTCTTGAGCACTTGTGGTTCTTTCCCAGCTGAACCTGCCCCCTGGTGGACTGGAGAAACACATCGATACCCCACGGCTGAATGATATGTGGATGGCAAGTCTCAGTCATAAATGTAATGGTTAGATGTTCCTCCTCCAAATGGCCACTATTCATTGAGAAGTATATCACCTGGCTGAAAGCAGTGGTATCATGGAGAGCTGGAGCGGTATATATTATATTATGGGTATATAATTCTACATAAGTGCATACAGGTCTATAGTGTGTATAAAGTAAGAGCGGCTTCTTCTGAAACGTGAGATCTGTGACATGGCACAAGCTGGTTCTTTTGTCTCTTGGCAGTAGACGCTGGCTAGGCAGTCCCGTGAAATGACCACCAACAGCACTGTCTTATAAGCGTAGGTGGCACGGCTAGGCAGTCCCGTGAAATGACCACCAACAATGCTGTCTTATAAGGAGTAGGTGGCACGGAGTAGTTCAAAGAAGAAGATTGCTGTGCAGTAAGGGGTTGACCCCACTCTGTAGAGTCACCGCCAGTTTCTTGGAGGCGCGCTGGATTAAAGCACTGTCAGGATGCTGGTGTTGGAGGTGGTGGAGATGGTTCTCCTGGCTGTCAGCTGTATATCCACAGTCTTCACACACATAGAGCTTGGTCCTACGTTCCTTGTAGGCATAATTCTGTTGTACTCCATGAATCTTCTTCAAATGTGACTCCAGTGAGCAGCGCTGAGTGAAGGCCTTGTCACATAGGTGGCACTTATAAGGACGGACACCTATAAAGAAGGAAATGCAAAATTGTTTTCACCATTTTGATTACTTTAATCCTTTGTGTGACAATTGAGTGAGAATGACAATGAGTGACAATGACAGTGAGTGACAATCAGTGACAAGTTACAAGTCTTTGGCACTAGAATTTATTCCTCCTTACCAAATTGTAAAACTACTTTATGGTACCTTAGAATGAACAGACGACAACTTGATGAATAAATGGAATGGATATAAGACATAAGTCCTTTCCTATGTAAATATGTAATACTAGGGCATTGGGATTGTAGGTGGCAGATGGGCAGAGCATACTGTGGATCAAGGCTGCTTTAACACATTGGTGGGTCAGTGCCCCCCACCCATTACCACCTCTTAACATACATCACAACTTGCAGAGGACATAATACGGATAAGCATGGTAGCACAAGGGTTGCCTGCTCAGAGGTGCCTAGGGAGAATTTCTGAACCTACACCAGTCCGGGGTGAGTTGTATAGTAAATTTATTGAGCTGAGGGGTCTCTGCTTCCACCCCGTTTCCATCGACTGTCGTAAAAAGTGGTCAACAGGGTGCAAAAGAAACAACATGGCACATCCCTGCCTCAAGAATGGGCTGTGCACCAAAGATACATCACATTTACACCCATATATGCAAGAAAACTATTAATAAATTGGGGATAATTGAGGGTAATGCTTTGTAAGCAGACAGGGTCTCCATCTTTCAGGCCTGACGGAGACCTGAAAGCTTGTGTGAACCTAGCGTAACACTGAGGCCAATGAACCATGCTTCAGTGGCCACGTACCAGATCCCACTGTCTCCTTTAAATGATAGAATTGCTTGTTAAGCAATTCCATAATAATATATAGGAAGGAATTGAAGTATTGGGAGAGGATTTGGATTTGTGCATGCGTCAGGTTATCAGCACAATGGTAACATGGTTCTTAAGATTAGGCAGACAGGAAACGTTTATACATTTCCTGAAAGTTCAATCATTTTCGCATTCAATAGGTTATTGTGCGGTGTACGCAGGATGTCGTGCTCATGTATCCTGTATCCCCTCATCTTCAAGACTCAGACACTACCCTGCGTCTGTTGTACTTTGTTTGTACAGTGCATATATGGAGTCACCATAGATATCAACTCTCTTATTGCACTACCTGATACAAGCTAGATGGATCCTGAACACTGCACTGCTCTGATTTTGACACAGTTGGATTTTTTTTTCTTGCCCCCACCATTCCTGAGGAATAAGTAATGTTAGTTTTGATGCCTGATATGGTATTTAGGTTCTTTACTGTCAGGTGGGCAGTGTCAGGCAAGAGCAGACAAGGGGGAATGATTCAGAGCATTGACACTGTCCACCTCTGAGATTTTAGCAACACCCCCTTTACTGCTCCTGCCTGACACCGCCCACCTGACAGTACAGAGCCTAAGTATCATATCAGGCACCAAAGCTTACTGCACTGATGGTGGATGCTGAGTCTTTAACCCCTTCAGGACCAGGCCTAATTTTTCAAAACAGATATGTGTCACTTTATATGGCAATAACTTTGAAACGCTTTAACTTGCACAAGTGATTTTGAGACTGTTTTTTCATGACACATTACACTTCATGTTAGTGGAAAACACTAATCAATATTTTTTGTGTTTATAAAAAAAAACGAAATTTGATGAAAATTTTGAAAAAAAAAAATTCAATTTTCAAAATGTGAAATGCTCTGGCTTTCAAACAGATAGTCATATTAACCAAATACATTGATAAATATTTTCTACCATATCTCAGCTTTATATTGACATCATCTTGTAGTCATTCTTTAATTTATTTAAGACGTTACAAGGCTTACAAGTGTAACAGCGATTATCCAGATTTACAAGAAAATTCTCCAACATAATTTTTTAGGGACCCCTTCAGTTCTGACGGAGATTATAAAGGCCTATACATTAGGAATCCCCATATATCACCCCATTTTCAAAACTGAACCCTTCAAATAATTCATAACAGCATTTGGGAAGTTTATTAACCCTTTAAGCATTTAATAGGAGCTAAAATAATATGGAGGTGAAATTTAGACATTTAATTTTTTTCCACTAATACATTCATTTAGCCCTAAAATTAACAAATTCACAAAGGGTTAAAGGAGAAAATACATCTAAGGGGGCGTTCACACTACCGTCGGTGTCCGACATGTAGTGTCCGCTCCTAGTGTCCGCTCAAAATCTGTCACGGACACTAGGAGCGGACACCGACGGTAGTGTGAACGCTCCCTAACAGTTTATCGTGCAATTTCTCCCGGGCACAGAAATACCCCACATGTAGGTGTAAACTGATGTTTGGGCAGACGGCAGCGCATGGAAGGGAAGGAGCGACACTGGGGGTATGAAAAGCAGATTGTGCTGGAATAGTCTGTATAGTAACCACACTGGCACCTCCTGATCTCACCGCAGGGGCACAGAGATCGCTCCAACCGGAAGTTATGGAGCAGGGTGTTAGCTGTTAATAACAGCTAATAATAGCTAACACCCTGCTCCTGATGTCGGTGAAAAGGTCTCTGAAATGCTGGACGTATTTTCATCGTCCGGTCTTCAGAGACTACAACCGCCGGCAGGCAGTCGTCAACTGGTTAAAGATGGCGGTGACTCTGCAGCAGAGAAGCCACCTTAGCCACTGAGTCTCCACTGTAATGTATATGGACAGGGTCAATGGGTGCCTTTGGTGTTGCAGGAGCTGTCCTGTTCCTATGGCAGCTGGGGGGGTCTGAGGTTTGTCATAGGTATATAGCTTTTGAGGCTGATCTATGACCAAACTCAATAGTTATGTAGTAAATCTCCCATAGACTGCGATATAGTTATACGTCCCAACCTCCATAACGTCATCACATTGCGCCTGGAGCCGAAGCTCAGCGCTAATACTGCAGACAAAACGGCAGGGGATTGAGGAAAGGTGAGTATCAGTGTTTTTATGTTATAAACCTTGATGACAAATTGAGGAGGAACATTAACCTAGGGGCAGAGATGGATGGGGAACATTATACTGGGGCAGAGATGGTAGGGGAACATTATACTGGGGGCAGAGATGGTAGGGGAACATTATACTGGGGGCAGAGATGGATGGGGAACATTATACTGGGAGCAGAGATGGAAGGGGAACATTATACTGGGAGCAGAGATGGAAGGGGAACATTATACTGGGAGCAGAGATGGAAGGGGAACATTATACTGGGGGTAGAGATGGAAGGGGAACATTATACTGGGGGCAGAGATGGAAGGGGAACATTATACTGGGGGTAGAGATGGAAGGGGAACATTATACTGGGGGCAGAGATGGTACGGGAACATTATACTGGGGGTAGAGATGGAAGGGGAACATTATACTGGGGGTAGAGATGGAAGGGGAACATTATACTGGGGGCAGAGATGGTACGGGAACATTATAGTGGGAGCAGAGATGGAAGGGGAACATTATACTGGGGCAGACAAAGGGGGTACATTAAACTCAGGGCAGATAAAGGGGAGACAGTAAACTGGGGGCAGACATGGGCGGATATTAAACTAAGGACAGATAAAGGTGGCAATTAAACTGGGGGGGATTAAGAGGGACATTAAAATGAGGACAAATGGAGGGGGACATTAAACAATGGAGATCACTGGAGGAGGACATTAAACTGTGGGAGTAGCTGGAGGGGGATCTGTTCCCCTCTAGTTGCCGCCAGTTTCATGTCCCTCTCCAGCTGCCATTAATGTATTGCCCCCCTCCAACTACCCCACTGTTTAATGCCCCCCTCCAGCTGCCCCAGTTTCATGTCCCCACCAGAAGAGGGACAATACTCTGGGGCAGTCGGAAGGGAACATTATAATGTGGGGACATATAATTTACGGGTGACTGTAGGAGGATTATACTGTGTGGGGGAAAATGAAAAATTAATGAGAATGGGCGGAGTCAATGTAAAAGTGGATGGAGCAAAATTTGCCGCGACGCGCACATTTTGTCCCTCTTTCTGTTTTTCAAAAGTTGGGAGGTATGGTATAGTTGTTTGCAGTCTATGGGACGTGCAAATAAATTACAGATTCAATCACGCTAGGCCTAGGGTGACTAATAAAATAAAAATTCTTATGCAAATGAGGTAGCTAGTGCACCGGGGCCGGACCTTCATCTCCCTGGAGCACTGCTCTGCCAATCGGAGCCCTACCACTCCATACAGTGGCAGTTGATCCTCCCACTACTATAACATCACCCATCCAACTTGAACAGAAATAGCAGTGATCTAAGAGCTGAAGGCCCGCCCCCAGTGCACCGACTACCTAAATTACATAAGATATCGCAGTTGTTTTTATCTAAATCTAGAATGAGCGTATCATGTCATGTGCTCTGTGACACAGTGGAGACAGTTGGATATGATCGGGGGAGGGGGTAGACTACCTTTACAGATTTTTTAAAACTGTAGGATTCTACTGCACATGACTTATTTTGTAGTGATTACCATTAGGTGGCGACAGAGTCTTGAGCAATTTCCTATTCCTGCCGTTTCATGTTCATTATACAAAGACTCAACCACTAGATGGCGCCCGCGTTCCACAATATGAAAATTTCAAAACAACAAAAATAAGCAAATACACCTGGTGCCTGTAATCCCATTACATTGATGAAATATTGGAGTATCTAGCCAAGTGGTCTACCAGTATAGCATACCAGAATAGCCAGTGCCCCCAGTATGTTCTCAGCTTCTACTTCCTCACCTGTATGGGTGCGTACATGTCTCTTCAGGTCAAAGGTGTCATTAAATCCTTTACCGCAATGCTCACACCGGTGTCTCTTCACCTCACTGTGACACTTCATATGACGGTTCAGCATCCTTTGGTAGGTAAAGCTCTTGTCGCACAGCGTGCAGCGGAACAGCATCTTCTGTTCACCCTGTAATGTAATATGGAGAAGACTTTATAGTAGGCGACATCTCAGTGAAATGTATTAAGACTGGCAGCTCATGAATCTAATCCTATGCCAGTCTGCCGTAGATTTCAGGTATAATGAGTGTCAGTTTTCTGGTGTAAATTATATTAAATCTGTCAGATTCACATGGAACCAACCAGTCAGTGACTTGTCAATAGTTTGCGGTTCCCACCACCTTCAGTGATTGTATTATAATGTGAATACATTTCATAACTTGCCTTAATCCAGAATGGCAGAATGTAATATAGGCCAGAGCTGTATTCACAATTCTGCCGTTTTATATTAGCAAGAGTGAACCAGCTTGCTGACAGACACACCTCTAACAGCCTGTGCTTGCTTATTTACAATTGTTGGCTCCTTTCTGTGAAATCCTGCATTTCTTTATACGTTCCCTTGCTTCTCACTGTGTATTTTGTAAGGATTTGTATGTAATGCCTGGAAATGAGGGTAGGGGGTCACTAAATAGTTATATTCTAGACATTATAAAAATGTACGGTACTATTCCGTTATCGGGCCAGCAGAGCGTATCAGCAGCAGCCAGCATCGGGAATGACATCCGAGGACTGACTGCTGGCCCGATGCTTGTGCCCAGCTCTCCTTCAATCTGCCCCGTACCCCTCTCTGCCCCGTACCCCTCTACCGCCACATGACTAGGCCTGACTGACATTACTAGTCGCCGGGACGCTGCAGGAAGTTTATCCCTCGGGGTTGCTCCCCGCCGTTACTATGGTCGGCGCGTCCCTGAATCTCCGTTGCCACTTTCAGGACCCTTTATTGAGCTCCAGTGTGTGCTGTTTTCTTCCTTCCATTCTCCGTTCTCTGTACCGGCCATGGCTTCCAGTGCGGGCGTCTTCTTTCCTCCTGAACGCGAACGGCGAGAATGAGAGCGCCGAGGTGAGGCCTAGTCATGTGGCGGGGAGAAGGGGTACGGAGCAGATGTAAGAAGAGCTGGGGGGCAGCACTGGGAGGATGCATGGGGGCATCGATGTACTGGCTCCTAGACACAGGGCACCAGCAGTCAGTCCTCAGGGCGGGCCAGAGAGGGGTACGGGGAAGATGGAAGGAGTGCTGGGCCAGAGAGGGGTACGGGGCAGATGGAAGAAGAACTGGGCCAGAGAGGGGTACGGAGCAGATGGAAGGAGAGCTGGGCACAAGCATCGGGCCAGCAGTCAGTCCTCGGATGTTATTCCCAATGCTGACTGCTGCTGTCCCGATGCTGGAGCTGATAAGCTCTGCTGGCCCAATAACGGAATAGTACCAAATGTACAAACTTGTTTTTGGTGTCAAATGAAGAAGATTCTCAATCCCAACTGTGTTTTGAACTGATGATATCTCCGGACATATAATACAGTTACACCTGCATCCTTAGGGTCATATGAAAGATGAGACACCAGAAGCCACCTTTTATAATGTCCAAGATATAACTATTTAAATCCCTCCCCCTCATTTTCCCTGCATTACACAAAAGCCCATACACAGGGCATAGAGTATAGGAGCAGGGGAAAGAATAAAGAAGTGCAGGATTTTACAGAAAGGAGGCAAAATTTGGTAATAAAGTATATTAGAAAATGTATTAACAAATACTGCCAGGATATCAAAAGTTATACCAAAGTTTGGTTATGCTTTTAGGTCCAATATACCTGAGGTGAAAGCCTGATGTCCTGAGTCTGGCCAGGTTGACTTGTGATGTTCCTCGGTGGCCCTTGATAAGATGAGGCGTTTGCTACACAGCGCAGATGAGGAAGAGACAGATCCAAGGCCACCTCATTTTCGTACTCGGGTCCTTCCTCTTTCTGGGGAACATATTCCAAAGTCACTGTATTGGGATAAATGGACATAGTCAGGTAGAGAGGTTGTGCAGGGTCTTAGAGCAAGCTATAATACACAACGTGATGTTGCTTATGTATAATACTGGTAGTGGATTTTTAAAGAGAACCTGTCACCAGGTCTGAAAAACCCAATGACACACATATATCTGATAGGTGCCGTCACCCTGAGCATTTTGGTGTTTTGTTTATCCTAATTTGTTCAGCCATTCTAAAGCTATAAGCCCTGAAGGTGGTGATGCTATTTAGGGTATAGTAGCCAAGTGGGCAGCAACACAGTGGTTTCTCTGGGGATGGGACCTCTATGTCCTATAGGTTGTGATGATGTATGCCAGAGAGTTTTCAGACCTGCTTACAAGACAACTCCTTTCAATTTGGTGTCTTATAGAACATGGAGATCCTAAAGTAGACACTTGCCATTCATTTCCCGCTTCTGTGGGGAACTCTGACGGACTCAGGCCCCATGTTATATGTGGTATACTACATTTCTTCTGTTGAATGGTCTGGCCAAAAGCAACTTTCCCCCCTAAGGTAACAGCTGATAGTTGCAGGGTACATAAGCCAAACATACATATCTCAATACAGAACCAATAATATGGCGCTGGTCCCCCTTGTGCTGCCGTATCGGCTGTCACTCTTCTGGGAATTGGCACATACTTGAGGGATTTCCGTTCATTCAGCCATGACAGCATTATTTGGGCATAGGCGCTGATGGTGTATAATAAGACCCAGCTTATAATTCTAGCACACCCTAAGGATGTTGAAGGAGGCCATGGCTCTGTGCTTGCCTATCAGGTTTGTCCACACTAAAGCATTCATTTTCTGAACTTCACTTTGTGTATTTAATACAAGAAGCATTTCCATTCCTAAACTGTTTGACAACATAGCCCAGATAATGAGGCATGGTCACTGACTATTATATAGACACCCAAATGGAGCAAAATGGCGGTGCTGTGCTTTATATCACTCTATACAACACTGGGCGCCTTAGGCTTGTATCTGGCTCCTTGACCATAGACACCATATTCATGAAGCTCCTGCAGAGGTGAAGATTCTAGAAGAGCAATGTATAATCTGGTTTAGGCTCAGTTCACACCTGTGCTTTTATTGATATATTCTTGTAGTGTTATAGAAATAGAAAAACTAAACTAATGGCCACCCAGATCTGTGACATGACTGATAACCTAATCCCTAGTACAAGTGCTAATATGTGTCAGGCTAGGTTCGCTTAGCTTTTTCCATTTTTCAGTTCCATATAGCCAGAGATAGAGCAATTTTATAATGGACACCAACGATGATGGACCCCAAAGACTATAAAGTAGTGCACAAATTTCCATTCCAGTGTGTGTCATTTTACTGCAAAAAAATAGTGCAACTCACTGTGTCACTTTGTGAATTTTGACGGAGGCTCCTGACACAGATCATAGTCCGAGTGAACGTAATCTTATTTGTGTTCTAATTTAAGTTGAAGCCTCACGTTGCAAAAACGCAGCTTTTTATGTTGCAGATTTTGTTGCATTAAAGAATTAGAATCCTTTTTTTTTTTAACCCTCTACCGACATCCGCTTTACGCAGTAAACCGACAACCGGCGCTAATGTCTCCGATCGGTCCTTAGACCGATTGGAGGCATTAACTCTTCTGGCACCTCGGGACGCCCCCTGTGCTTTCTGAAAACTCATTTACATAAGGAAGAAAGAAGAAATTTCTCAGGAACAGTGGCGTGAATCAGAGTAATAAAGGTAAGAAAAAAATAGCCTTTCTTAAGGCTATTCCGATGTGTTGTTATATAAAAAAAAGGGAATTCTAATGATAGAATCCCTTTAAGCCAAGAATGGCTAAAAAAGGAGTGGGGAATATATCGGAAGTTCTTATACTTCTACCTTCTGTCCAATCCACTCATGGCTTCGGCTCAAAAAACTGTAGCAAAATCTGCAACAAAAAAAAGCTGCATTTCCGCAACATGAGCCTTTCCTCTCATACTGTAGATAAACTTGTATGAAGATGTTGCTGTTTAGTTGATTCTGATCATCATGTGATGGATAGGGTGAGTATCCGGGACTATGTTTGTGTTGGATCATGTTATACGGATGAAGCGGATATATACTCTGTCTACCAATAAGTATTTGGACACCTGGGGTAGAATAGAAAAACAACATCTATTCATATTGAATAGTTGGTATTCCCCAGCAGATTCTTCCTTACGGATGGTATTGATGGACACAATACTCCCGGATGCCTGGTGAAACTCCTGGTGTATGTGAGCCATCGGTTGGGTGCGGTTTCTCTGGCCAGTACCCGTCAGTCTCTATCTCCCAGTTTTGGGGGTCTGCCAACTCGGGGCACATTCTGACAATCACCGTTCACCTTCCACTTTGCAATCACATAGGCCACTGTCGATTTTGGATAATTCAGTTCGCTTGCTATGACCCTTAAGGATCGACCATTTCTGTGATACTCCACAATTACCCCTTTCGCGAAATCGGACAACTCTGCACTTCGTCGCCTCTTGCATGTGACTAATGCCAATGCTGTTTCCTATTTAATGGTGGAAGGTGTGACGTACATCACGACCACAGATATCTTCATTGGCATGGGTGTCCAAATACTTATTGGTAGACAGTGTATTAGTGTGAACCATGTGTCATCTCATAGCGCTGTTATTTTGGGTACTTAGTGACGTTGTTCATAGTGCCTACATGTGGGACTATTAGAGGCTGCTTTAGGGTTTGTTCCTATAACTTCAGTGAATATGTAGCTGCAAAACAAAAATCTTTAGTTGTTTGCACAGTCCTCTTTGCATTTGATGCCCTTAAACATAAAGGGGGCAATTTCTGAACTTGCCACTTTTCTGGAATCAAAAATGTCCTCATTTGCACCAATTTTGCAGCCTTTTTTGTTTTCCCACAGCCCTGACCTCTTTACGTGTCTGGAGTTCAGCAGGAAGAGGGCTGGGCACAGTTTCTGGGATAAATTATAGACCAAATTTATGCCAGCTTTGATTTTCTGGCACGCAGACTTCCAAAAGATGTGCCAAATTTATTGGCGGTGTCCGCCTCTTAATAAACATGTGTTTTCTTGACTCTAAATTATCTCAGAATTCTTCCCTGATTTGTGTGTTAGGATAACTTTTCAGCAGCCACATATCCATTATTTTATACAGAGCTCCATATCCACTGCATATACTATATACACTAGTGTCACTACTAGAGGGAGGATACTAGTTTAATGCATGCAGTTTTATTATTAAAAGGGTGGTCCAAGAGTTTATATTGAAGACCTGTCTATTATGATAGCTCATCAGTGTCAGGGGGCGTTCACAATTGCGCCTATGTCTACCCGCCGAGTCTCCATCCTATTCCCTGGGAAAACTGGACAGGGGACGGCTTCCCGGTGGTCAGTTTTAAATCCCATTTATTTGAATGGATTTTTAAAGCATTGTCCGAATGCGGCCTCTCCGCAGGAAAATAAGTTTTTTTGGACGACACACACTTTGTGTCTATGCAGAAAAAAAAAAACAGTTTCCCTGCGGAGAGGCCGCATACGGACAGCGGCGGTTACCTTTAAAAACCCATTTAAATGAACAGGTTTTAAAACTGACCGGGAAATAGGACGGAGACCCGGCGGTCGGACACGGGCGCAAGTGTGAACACCCCTTAGATTGCTGGAGGCATATAGTTTTAGTGACTGGGGGTGAGGGCGCACTACAAGGTCTTTGTCGCAAAGAAGGGTTGTCATATCATTCAAGTGATCTGCCCAGAAACCTTTACATTAATGTTAATCCCTAAAAAGATTGCATCTAGTTCCTACAATTCCTTATTGCATGTCCTTTATCTGAGTCAGTTCATTCAGAAATAGATCATCATTATGTATACTCAGGACAGCTATAAGTAAATGGCGTTAATAAAGAAAGCTGTGCCTATGAAGTATGGCTATATGGCCTTATATAATACAGGACTAACCATATCACAAAAAAGGTCTTATCTATGTCCGCCACTCTTGGCCATTTTCCATCCCATGAGGGTCCTGGAATTTTCCTTTGCAAGAACAGTATAGTCCACTGTGATATTCTTGCCTTCCAATTTACAGGAACCTCAATGGGATCCTTTTATACACTATTAGAAATCAAAGGGATCTATCTGGGGAGTAGATCTAACATAGTTGGAGCCTAAAGATTATATTCCGAATATATTGAATAAATGGTTTACCTGGAATGCACATCTCCCCTCTGTCCTCATCAGGGACTTCACCCCACTTTCTCTTCCAACTTCCCAAACTGGACTTCTTCACCAGAAATGCCCTGGGCATTTTGTTCTCCTTTGAAATCTTCCAGATCAACTTGGCACCAAGGACCAACAGAACCGACCAATTCTTGTGACACAAAGTCAGCACAGTCCATAGGCTCCAGACAGAAGAATCTATGAGTGGCTTCTTTATATGTCAGGCAGGTCTAGTTCGTCTTTCCAAAATCTACAGAGATGGCGGAGTCTTGAAATTCATATATATAAATATAAAGTTGCATAGGACACAATATCAATAATAGGATTACAGAGGTCCAGGCACCTTATTCAAGAGGGAATGTTATTGAAAAAGAAAAGTCCACTTTGTCCTGTTGTCCAGTGTCCCACGATGATGGTGATGATGATACTTCAAGGTGTCTATGTCCAAGGTTACAGAATCAACTCAAGAAAGTGACAAGTCCAAGGGTGACTGATTCTGAATCACTCTGTTATACAGGAAGAGATAAGTCTTTGGAATTGAATCAACCAAGAATCAACTTATTTGTCATATTTGATGTCCAGAAAGCGCAATGAGGGGAACATCCAAAATTCACGTCTCCAGAATGACTTCTCATCCAAAGCCGGGAGATATATTGATGAAGTAAAAGTGTCTTCTGCAAAGGAACCAGTTGTGAAATAACGGTGGGGGGAGGATCCTCTGGATTATTATTTTTTTCATCATCTTCTTCCAACCTGCTGAACCGGTTTCAAAACCGCTTGGAGTGAGGTGGAAACGCTTCAGGGAGGAGATGAAGATTGGTAAGGTGGGGACATGGCTTCTGGGTGGGAGAAAGAAAGGACCCACACCCTGACCTGCACACACATTGCCACATGAAAATCAAGTAGCTCTTGTTAGGAGTATGTGCATGAGCCTGTTAGAAGGGTGTGTGTATTTTTGTGGTGTGAAAACAGTGACACACAGTTGCACAGTGTTTGTATGTAGGACACGTAACTGTCATTCCTTAATACTCGGCCTGCTGACATAAGAATAGAAGGATATAAGCCTGTCAGCCCTATCTAGTGCTCACATCCAACATCTTACCAAGTAATAAGGTATACCAGTCTTGTGTGTGCCCAAGCTCTAGCACCATCATGCCCTAATAGTAACTGGTCTATTTCCCAGGGTTGTTGGCAGGTGGGCCCCTGGTATCATTTAATCTGATGGGGCCCAGGCTCATTGATCAAATAGTATATGTATAATGTGTGGCTGCCCAGGGCCCGAGGCTGTGAGGGGGCCCTGCGGTAAGTAACTACACATTTCCTGCATTATAATTCATCCTTGTAATCCACTGTATCGGCATGACTACTAATTATAATATATTTTGGCTACTAAATCTTTCTTTTACTGGAGTTTCCCTGATTCATTTACAGAAATAAATCGTATTCAGATTAATTTTGACCCTCATGTGATCCAGTTTGGTCAATATTTGCATATATTTAGCTTCACCTATATCCATGTGTAAACTATACAGTTATAGATGATTGCATTTGGTGGATGATCTAACTGGTTAAGACACATGAGGCCATACAAGGGCGCACATACCACAGAGGCAGGACATCATTGGCACCCTTGAACAGAACAGTGGTTGATCATCCCCTTTAATAATGGCTGACCATTAACTTGCAGAAAATCAGCAATATTAGTTAACTAACCATCACTCAATATGATTCTAGATCCTCTACCTTCTCACAGACCTTAGTGGGTTTCTTAGACCAGCTTCCTCTGAGATGTCTCACCGCAGCCCTGACTAGTGAGTTGGAGACTTCAATTACAGTGGATGAGATTGAGTAGGCCGGGCAGTCTCCATTGGCCGGGAAGATGTCTGGACTGGATGGTCTGTCTGCTGACTGGTAGCTGTGAGAAGAAATCTAGATATAAATCCTACTTAGTCTATACCCACTGGTGGATAGACCTTGATTTGAGTAGCGCAGCTACAGCTCCCTGGTGCTCTTGTGGATTCATATGAAGGTTTGGTGAACCTACTCTATAGATATAAATCTGAGTACAGAGAATTGTTACCGATAAGAACTGTGGCCTGAGTGTGGTGTATCGACTCTACTTCTCGATCAATCCCTAGGACCTCTCTTAGGGTGGCCAAAGTCATCCCTAAGATGACAGGTTAGGATTGGAGGGAAGTTGAACTGACTTTTTTTGACACTGTGGTGAGTGCTAGAGATTTCCTAATTCAGTCCCACTTCCTCCACCTCATCTCCTATACACTGGATGGATGCCTCTCCCTTTTTGGATTGCTTCCTTCAAGTTGAATTGGATACTTTTATATATTGCGTATGGTCTTGTCCTAAGGTGTCTCCCTTTGGGTTGGCAGTTCTGTCCTTCCTGCATGATCACGTTGACTTCCCTAATATATCCATGTCCCAGGTTTGTCTATTAGGTATACTGAATGATATTGTAGATGGCCACTATGTATTTGGTGGATGATCTAACTGGTTAAGACACATGAGGCCATACAAGGGAGCACATACCACAGAGGCAGGACATCATTGGCACCCTTGAACAGAACAGTGGTTTAATAATGGCTGACCATTAACTTGCAGAAAATCAGCAATGTTAGTTAACTAACCATCGCTCGATATGATTCTAGATACTCTACCTTCTCACAGACCTTAGTGGGTTTCTTAGACCAGCTTCCTCTGAGATATGAGATATGAGAAATGTTTTTTTTTGCTTTACCCCCTCTAGTAGGATAGTTGTCATTGAGTGGAAATCTCTAGACATAACCTCTCTTGAACACTGGCCCCAATTTACCAATAAATATGTTCCAGCTGCTATACCTGAGTAGGAGATGTCCTCACAACTTTGATAATATGATTACGTTGGTTGGAGATATCTGAGGCCGCTATTTGATTGGAAGGATCTGAGTTGGAGGTGGGTAAGGGAGCGGGCTGTGTGAATGGCGTGTGATTGTGTGGACATTATTAGTTGTTTTTTCTTTTCTTTAACACTGTAGTGAATGGTCCTTGTCCACTAGCACGCGATCAGTGGTTCCATAGTGTAGCGGTTATCACGTCTGCTTTACACGCAGAAGGTCCTGGGTTCGAGCCCCAGTGGAACCAAATTTTAATGTGATATTGCGTATAGTGTAGGTTAGCCTTTACTGTGTATTGCAATGTTATGTTATATATGGTGAATGCTTATAATTATTGTGTGCTGGTTCTCAGCCTGTGTTGCATTGCAGTACATTGTATGCAGTGCATTGATCACAAGCAATGTCATTTTAGAAACAGGATTATTGTGACATAATATATAGAGGAAATGAACAAAAATCAAAACAAAAGGGGCAATACAATAATGTACAGCTTTAATTTTTTTTATTGAAAATCTCATTTAGTAACAATTAGTCGTCAACAAGCATACTAATGATTGTTAATAAATTAGATTTTCAATGAAAAAAATCTGTACTACTGGACACTGCTAGTGGTTCCATAGTGTAGCGGTTATCACGTCTGCTTTACACGCAGAAGGTCCTGGGTTCGAGCCCCAGTGGAACCAAATTTTTTAGTGTGTTACAGTCGCATGTGATATTGCATATAGTGTAGGTTAGCCCTTACTGTGTACTGTATGTCAATGTTATGCTATATATGGTGAATGCTTATATTTATTGTGTACGGTTTCTCAGCCTGCGTTGCATTGCAGTACATTGTATGCAGTACATTGATCACAAACAATGTCAATTTAGAAACAGCATAATCGTGGCATAATATATATAGACCAAATGAACAAAAATCAAAACAAAAGGGAGAATACAATAACGTACAGATTTTGAAAATTGAAAATCTAATTTATTAACAATCATTAGTATGCTTGTTGATGACTAATTGTTACCTAATGAGATTTTCAATAAAAAAAAAAAGAAAGCTGTACATTATTGTATTCTTTTTTATTATTATTATTATTATTATTATTATTATTATTATTATTCATTATTGTATCCCTTTTGTTTTGATGTTTGGTCATTTGCTCTATATATTATGTCACAATTATCCTGTTTCTAAATTGACATTGTTTGTGATCAATGTACTGCATACAATGTACTTCAATGCAACGCAGGCTGAGAAACAGCACACAATAAATATAAGCATTCACCATATATAGCATAACATTGACATACACAGTAAGGGCTAACCTACACTATACGCAATATCACATGCAACTGTAACACACTAAAAAGTTTGGTTCCACTGGGGCTCGAACCCAGGACCTTCTGCGTGTAAAGCAGACGTGATAACCGCTACACTATGGAACCACTGATAGAGTCCTGTAGTACAGATTTTTTTCATTGAAAATCTACGGTAATTTATTAACAATCAGTAGTATGCTTGTTGACGACTAATTGTTACTAAATGAGATTTTCAATTAAAAAAAAAATAAAAAATCTGTACATTATTGTATTCTCCCTTTTGTTTTGAATTTTGTTCATTTTCTCTATATATTATGTCACGCTTATCCTGTTTCTAAATTTTGATCTGATATTATCTTTGTTAAAAAGCATAAATAAAAACTTAAAAAAGAAAATATGTTTCACTCTTAAAATTCATATGTCTATCTTGAAAACAGACCATGGGCTACGATAATCAGATTTCTCATGTCTATAGAAGTCTATGGAGAGGTGGGAAAGGAGTGAGAAGAAAGTGCAGGAGCTAAAAGAAGAAAGATGAAGCTAAATAGAAGCTTTCTATCATAACCAAAGTGTTTTATTGACTTCAGTAGAGGACAGTAAAGGTCTCTGTGTATATCCGGCATAGTCCTAGAGCTGTTTCTGAGTGAGAGAGACATTATAGAGCAGATGGGCTTTATATTTAAGTATCTTTGGTAATATAAGGAGTATTGGAGTTTTAATAAAAGGGGATATAATTTATACAGAAAGTCAGTGGGGACAGTATGAATAAAAGAGGGCATTGGGCCAGTATTAAAGGGGTTTTCCAGAAAATAACTAGTATCATTTAATATTCCCTAGATAACCCCCTTGAAGGGGTAGTCCAGGAATCGGACACATCGCAGAGGAGGCAGTGAATGGGATGGAGAAACATTTAAAAACCCCAAACAATTATACTCACTTGTCCCTAGCGCTTCGCCACCATAAGTCCCAGACCGCGTGTGATGTCACTCATATACGTCACTGGGTCCTTTCCTCCCACTGCTGAGGCTACAGCAGTCACGTGCAGCCCTGACTTACAACAGGAAAGGCTCAAAAGAACAGTGGCAGCCGACATCAGAGGAGCACAGGGGACAGGTGAGTATAATATATATATATATACATTTATTTATTTATTTATTTAATTATGTAATGTTTCACCTACCCCAGCCTGATTTGTAGTTTGTCCAATTCCTGGACAACCTCTTTAAAAAGTGAAAAAGTGGTCATGGCGTTCTGGATGGGAGAGATGGGAAAAGTAAACCATTGCAGTCAGAGACATTACCTGTAAGTCACTACATTGTTCTTGTACCTAAATGGTCTTCACAGACATGTGTAGAACCGTCATCCCCCATTATACCGTCACCGTATAGTGATAATATCGGCATCTGAGTTAGGGGTCCACTTAGGCGTGCTGAACCCCTAGCTACGCCTCCGGTATGCATAGTAAGACATTTGTTATTCCATTAAAGAAAAGCATCACCAGGAACATGTACAAACCTGGGAATAACCTGGGAATACAGTGAGTCACCGACAGAAAACGATATCTCACCTTTAATAATACATGAGATCAAAGCAGTTATCTCTCACCTACGGCCAGAATAAACACTGGGGCACCCACAATGTATTCTAATAAGCATTATCCACCAGCAGCATATCCAGCGCATAGCGTCATAACAGTCTGCAACTTCTCTGGCTGATTGTCTTTTTTTTTTTCCATTACCTTCTATGTCAAAGACAGAAATTAAAGAAAAAACAGTGTGCACAGCAATACAAAACATGTTACCAATTTATAAATATAGCAAAATACAATGGAAATTACCTACATTCTATGCACACTGAAAAAGAGGTATTCCCATTTCAAGGATACTATCTAAGCTGCTAGCTAATGTAAATTTAAGAGTGTATCTAAATATATTGCTTTAGAAAAGCTGGTTTGTTTACCTGCCATATGTGATTGTTCCTCCCCATTGTTTGCACAAGGTTGCCTTTGTCCTTGGCCTGGTCTCTAGTCTTATTTATCATCACAGGACAGGTGAGATGACTGATTGCTCTTTGGAAGGATTAATTCTTCGGATGCCGTTTGCTGTTGGAACTGTTTTCTCCTGATCTTAGGTCCTGGGCAATTAGGTCAGATGATTGCATTTTGCTGATAAGGGCAAGTTAATGGGCTTGCTCATTGCCAGTTATCTCTGTATGTAAAGAGAGATAACATTGTTGAGAGTAGTGCAATCCCACTGTCAGAATGTGTTTTTTTTCTGAACCTATGTAATGTAATATACATTTACTGTGCATGTTATTTTATCTGCATTTATATTAGTCTTCTAGTAATCATCATAAATAATCTCTCATGGTAAAGGCAATGTCTATATCTACTGAGGTACTTCATAGTGTCTTGTCCATCAAACACCAAGTCCACCCACCAACATGTTGAAGAATACAGGAAGTGAGAAGAAGTGAAAGCAGTCAAACGGGTAACACATGGAGATGGGAAAACCCCTTTAGGTAAAGATTATCATTATAATAATTCTAAATGTATAGTTTATTTTACATATAAAACAAAAAAATACAACAACACAAATAATTGGGCCTATAAATCATGAGATGATTGAGTAAAAATCTACTTAAATGGATTGTCTAAGACTAGATATTGATAGCCTATCCTTCAGATAGGTAATTGGCATCAAAGTGGTGGGGGATGTAAAGGTGATTTACTGCTTATTCAATCAATTACCTCTGTTCAACTAGTTCTTCAGCATCGCAAGTTGCAGCACCGCCTAGAGGTGATAGTGGAGGCTGGCCTGGACAGAAGTATGAATGGGTGAGTAAATTATCGGTTCCTACCTATTAGAATAATACAAAAATTAGACGACAATTTAAAAAAGAATGCCGTTCCCACATTTATGGTATGAGGCGCCGCCTGAGGCCTCCCCTAAGATTGCGTCATGGAAGAGTATAGTGATTATGGTATAGTCACTATACCAACTACATTCACATCTATAGCATTAAATCCTCACTGCATAAACACCTGCACACCCTTGGTATTAACTGTGCCAAGATCTACCTGCAAAACCTCAGTATTTGTTCTGCCTAAGTCCACCCACACAGCTTCTGTACATGCGTTGCCTGGAACTAGATAAACATTCTCAGTACCTGGAAAGCCTGGGTCCACCTGCACAGCCTCAGTACCTGCACTGACTATATCCACTCCCATAAGATCAGTACCTGCACTGTCTATATCCATTTCCATAGTCTCATAACCTCAGTACGTGCACTGTCTATATCTACTTCCATAGGATCAGTACCTGCACTGACTATATCCACTCCCATAAGATCAGTACCTGCACTGTCTATATCCATTTCCATAGTCTCATAACCTCAGTACGTGCACTGTCTATATCTACTTCCATAGGATCAGTATGTGCACTGTCTATATCTACTTCCATAGGATCAGTACGTGCACTGTCTATATCTACTTTCATAGGATCAGTACGTGCACTGTCTATATCTACTTCCATAGGATCAGTACGTGCACTGTCTATATCTACTTCCATAGGATCAGTACATGCACTGTCTATATCTACTTCCATAGGATCAGTACATGCACTGTCTATATCTACTTCCATAGGATCAGTACGTGCACTGTCTATATCTACTTCCATAGGATCAGTACGTGCACTGTCTATATCTACTTCCATAGGATCAGTACGTGCACTGTCTATATCCACTTCCACAGCCTCAGTACCTGAACTTCCTTAGGCCTGGTTCACATCTCTGTTTGGTATTCCGTTCGGGGAGTCCATTTGGGGACCCCAATCTGAGGGGGTCCGACATCCGGAACCTAGATCACCAGTACTGGTGTATTGTTTACATATCGAGAGCCGCGCTGTTCACTCGCCATACAAACTGTAGCAGAGAGTGAGTATTGCAGCATTGTTCCACTGAAATCTATGGAGCAGCACTGCAGTACTCGCACTCAATTTGTACAACAAGTGCATAGCAAACTGTAAACAATACAGACAGCCACGCTATCTCTGTAATGGTAATCAGCGGGGATCCTGGGTGTCGGACCCCTGCAGATCTAATATTGATCACCTATCCTAAGTTTAGGCCATCAAGGTCGGATAACTCCTTTAGCCTATGGCCCCAGGCGACATAAACGCCATGATTTGCCCACAGCGTTTTACAGTCAGGGTGAAGTGGATGGGATTCTAGGGAATCCCATGCCCACTTTGCGGTAAAAACTGCAGTTTGGACATGCCGCTATTTCCAAAACCAGCGCGGTTTTGTAAATCGCAGCATGTCAATTATACCTATGGAAGCGCCAGTGGTTTCTCCATAGGTATAACTGAAACAGAAAGCCCGCACAGGAAACCTCTGTGAACTTTCTGTCTAACGCGCTGTGGGAAGAACCGCAATGCATTGTCGCCACTGGTTTTCTCGCAGCACTTTTTTGCTGCGGGACGTTTTGTGGGGTCTTAGCCTTAATCTACTTGTACAACACTAGTGCTTGCACTGCCTGGGTGCATCTGTATGAAAACAATACCTCCAGTATCCATCTGTACAAGTGGATAATCAATGGAGCCCTTCATTTCCCATTACATACTGGATAACTGACATACAGTGCATCTAGTGATCGGAATATAAGAACATTCTGGATCTACAATAAAACAACATGAATTAGACTCAACATAAATTTCACAATCCAAAGTTATAAATGCTTTTCCACATATTACTCAGTGTGATTTCAGTGCTCTCATGCATTATTTATGTGATTTGTATACCTTACTATGTACTGTGTCACTATATACATTTACATAAGAGATCTGCAATCTATCACTTTCCAGCTGTTGTGAAATTGCAGGTTCTAATATGCCATGAAATGTAATAGACAGTCACTAAAAATTGTCTCCTTCCCAGAGAGTGTCAGAGGCACTTCCTTGCCTTTTGGACTCCCAATCGTTTGGACCTTTCATATTGACAAAATGAGTGATAAATTTGCCTATGATGTACAGAATCGACCGCCCAGCCATGACACTGACATGTCTACTGACAGTACTCGTCCATAGACGGAAAAGAACGCCCCCTCTAACAGTATAGCGCTACGGACAGTACTGTCAGGAGGGGCGTTCCCATCTCCACTGTCAGGAACGCCCTTCTGATGGTGAAGAGCTTTTTTATAATTGCACCGAAATCTCTTCCCCCAGGGAAGAGATATCATAGCATAGTCATAGTCCAATTTATGTATGGGATAGCCAAGATGATTGTCTATAAAATGAAGGGTCTCAGGATTGACGTTGTTGTGGATGGTGAGATATGGAGCCTGAAAGTTCAAACATTGTTACCCTTTTGCTCCTCAGTATTAGTTACAGTCCAATTGTTACCTTTGTACTGTACAAACTAATAGCTGAGGTCAGGAGGCTAAAAGATGGTGGACTTCCAACAAGTAGTGCATGTCTCAACTTTGTCAGAAAATTGGAATTAGCCCATTGACTACGATGTTTCAGTACTTGCGCTGTCCCTTCTAAAATGGGATCACACATAGACAAAAAGAAAATCCAACAAAAACAATAAGGTTATTCCTGTACCTGTTTCTCCTTAAAGGGGTTGTCTCATGAACGCAAACGTGAAAAATTAACGGACACGTAACGGTCATTTTCTTTCTGTTCATTATGCATGCACTGTACGTTGTTATAAGAACAATAGGAGTCAATGAGGACACGTCCTTTTTTAAATGACACATTGGGGCAGATTTATTAAAACTGATATATCGTACGTCAGTCATAATAAAGGCCTTGATTGGTGCAAGGACTGAAAGCTTTATTTAGGTTGCGGCCTCTTCATAAATCAGTTGGACTATTCTGCGCCTGAATGGAAATCTAGGAACTGAGATAGATTTCCATTATAACTCACACCAGCAAACTAGTGTAGGTTATAATGAATCTCTTGGACAGAGGCGTACCCATCCTGGCCCATCATGCTCACACTCTCAAAATGTGTCGAGCGAAACTTGTGGTGCAAACTTGCTGCAATAAATGTTTAGCGCCAAAGTTTGCTGTAATAGCATCCCTCTATGGCAGAAAACTGTCGGACAGGGATTGTTGAATTCCACTGTGCCAGATTTAAAGAGGACCTTTCATCACCTCCACCAATTCTAGTTCTTAGCATCTGTTAATAGGCGATGCTCCAGTTAGAATTTTGTCTCTATCCCCCACCATTCCTGAGCAATAAGCGCAGTTAGTTTTGGTGCCTGATGTGCTATGTAAACTCTGTAGTGTCAGAAGGGCGGTGTCAGACAGGGCAGCCAGTGTCAGAGCTCAGAATCACACCCCTTGTCTGCTCCTGCCTGACAACGCCAGTTTTCTTCTGCAGGGGGATGATATTGAGACCTTACATTTGGCCCTTTCTTGTGTGAAATGTGCACCACAAGCCCCTATCGGTGTCTTGCTCACCACACTGTGTGAATGCGGAGCAGGCTGTGGGAGGGTAATGGTTCCCCCACATATGTAACACTATCGCCTATATGGACTGTTACCTATGGGAGACAAGTTTACTGTAATAGATCCATAATAGCACCTTCCACAGGTAATAGCCCCAAGGACCCACGTTGCGAAAAAAAATTTTGCAATGGTTTTTTTGAGCCAATAGGAGGGTTCACACCATCGCTTGGATTCCATTTGGGGATTCCGTCCCTGAAATTGCTTGAAAAATGCAGAGAGAAAAGTCATACCGGGCGAAACTTGACGGACCCCATTACAGTCTATGAGGTCGGTGGACTTCTGCAGGTAACCACTTGGTTTACGTTTTTTGAGTCCACAAGAACGGAAAACCAAGTGCAGGTGTGAACCTAGAGCAAGTCAGGAGTGGATTTAGCAGAACAGAGCTTCCTTTATATTTTCCAATCCTTTTCAAGCCGTTCCTGACTTGGCTCAAAAAAACGCAGCAAAAGCAGCACCAAAAGACACTGCAACATGGGGCCTTAGTCTTAGCCTCTGTCTGCAGAGCCGCATGTTTATCCACCATTAGGTGTGGGTTACTTTATTATGTACAAAAATTAGGGAAAGTCTCCATATCTCACCTCTGACAACAAAACCACCCATAGACAGACCTATTGGTATCCCATAAGACAACACATAGAACTTTCACCTGTGGATTGTCAGACACATTCCTGTCCCTTTAAGCTACATGGCCCTGTATGTGAGATACACCGAAGTGTGCAGGGTGGATTTCAAAACATATTGGGTCGAGCTGTTATAATTACAGGGTGGTGACAATTAATAGAGTAACTGGTTTCATTTGACGGCTCCTGTATGAACATGAAACTGGGAACAGTTATTAGCTCCTGTTATTGTTTGCGGATAACTAGTATCAGTTACCTGTGCCCCACCCTTTCTGAGTACTAGTTACTTGAGCAGGTTACTGGCTCTTAGCTCTGTTTGCTTGACATTTATGATCTTTTATAAAATATCTGAACCTGTGTCTTTTCAGGACATGCCGACCAAGCTTCTTGGGAGCATGGACCGTGGGCTTTAAAATCTACCTCCCTTTTGTTGTATCAGGGGCAGTGGGTTGAGGATCCATTGGTTTGACTTTGGGCTATCTGTCTAAGGGCCGGTTCACACGTGCAGATGTGTTCCGTCCGTAAGGGTCCGCATGAGGACCCTCCCGGCCGGAATACAAGCGCAACTGCAAGCGCTTTGCAGTTCAAGTGCACGGGCCCCATAGACTATAATGGGGTCCGTGGGCTTGCCGCGCACTGCCCGCACGAACCAAATTAAATCCACTATGTTTTCACTTTTATATTAGAGAAATAGTACAAAAAAAATAAAAAATTAAAACTTAGAAATCCCATTAGTTGGTTCAGTAGTGTAGTTAGTATCATGAAGGATATTGACCTCCAATCTAATTGTTATTGTAATTTGTCACCTAGACACTATATAGTTGCAATAAATAGTAAGTGAACCCCCTGGAATTACTGAGATGTTTGCAATGATTACTAATAAAATGTGGTCTAATTGTTACGTAAGTCATAATTATAGATAGAAATAATAAAAAATAAACATGTCCTCAATGACCCTGGGCACAGAAGAATGAGTAAGTGATGAAAAATGTCACCAGGGCTTTGATTAAACGGCACGGAGGGCACATGGATGACACATGGATGACATCCATATGCCCCCCGGCCCAATTCACTGTGGTCAGTAAGAAGAGGCCTCAAAATGTACAAGGATAGGGGGCAACACGGTGGCTCAGTGGTTAGCACTGCAGCCTTGCAGCGCTGGAGTCCTGGGTTTGAATCCCGCCAGGAACAACATCTGCAAGGAGTTTGTATGTTCTCCCTGTGATTGTGTGGATTTCCTCCCATTCTACAAAGACATACTGATAGGAATTAAAAAAAAAAAAAATGTACAAGGATAGGACCTGTTCTCAGCTTTGCACTGGGCCCACAACCACATACGGGACTGTGAAAATACACCATCGTACGTATGGGGCCATAGAAATGAATGGGTCAATGCTAGCTGTGAAAAACAGCCGTACACGCCGGCGTTACAGCAGGGCTGCCGGACACTTCCCATTCATTTCCATGGGAGCCGGCATGCGAGCGCTCCCCATAGAAATGAATGGACTGCTTTTTCCATTCATTTCTATGGGGAGCGCTCGCATGCCGACTCCCATAGAAATGAATGGGAAGTGTCCGGCAGCCCTGCTGTAACGCCGGCGTGTACGGCTGTGATACACGCTGGCGTTCCGTAGTGTGAATGCACCCTTAGGCTGTGAGAGGCCTCACCCATTCACCCATGTCATGCTGACAAATAGTCCTTAAAGGGTTTTACCAACTTTAGAATGTATCCTCTATTCATAGAGTAGGGGATAATCGGTCTAGACGCCCCCAACCCTCCCGATACCATGAATGGGGTTCCGCTTCCCCTGTCCTGATAGAGTGACAGGCCAAACATGACCTGCCACATGTAACTTTGTAGGACAAGCCTTGAAAATGTGAATAACCCAGTATGTAATGCATTCTGAAAAACTGACTTGGTAACCAAGTAGACGAAAAGGAGGGGCAAATACCTTTTCTGACATTAAACATGCCACAGATGGAGGAATGAAGACGATGGAATGAGTCAGTTACTTCAGGAGCTAAACACACCCCATTAAGCAGGATTTAGTGAGGCAGGACTGTCTTAAAGCTCTCAGGCCTCAATATCACATTAGCTGTAAAAGAACAAAGATGACTGGAAGTTAAAGATAAAAAGCCATTTAGGATCATAAATGGTGCTGTTTGTCATAAAAAATTGTGGCCGAAAATTTTTCAGCTATTACCACCATCAACCAGCTGTGTCAAAAATTACATCAAAAATTCTCCCCCAACTCTTGATGTTTTGACAAGGAAGGATCAGGCATGCTAAATGTGAACACATAGGCCTTTTCTTCTGAGGGGGGATAGGTTTTTACCAAAGGAGTCTAGCTGCAGCTTACTCGCCACTTCCAAGAATACATGTGCATGGGAAGGTCAGGAGGAATAGCTGCTGAACCATCAACCATTCATCTACCAGTAGTTGAAGGTTTAGGATAGGACTTAAGAATAGGACATGAATGTTGATCTGTTGTGTGGGGCAATGTGGGTGCAGCACTCATGTAAGATTTAATGTTTATCCAGATTCTAGGGCTAAAGCGGCATTGAGATAGTACGGTTTATTGGAAGACATTACTCTCCATCAGCAATGGGGCATATGACTACGTTCAGCACAAACCGAAACATGAACACGTAATATAGTGGCGTAACTAGGAATGGCAGGGCCCCGTGGAGGACTTTTGACATGCCCCCCCCCCCCCCCCCCTCCGAAAGATGCCAAAGACCTCGACCGACCCCCTCCTGCGCATTCCTGCACGTTCTATTATGCCCCATAGTGGCCCCTTCACACAGTATTATCCCCCATAGTGGCCCCTGCACACAGTATTATCCCCCATAGTGGCCCCTGCACACAGTATTATCCCCCATAGTGGCCCCTGCACACAGTATTATCCCCCATAGTGGCCCCTGCAAACAGTATTATGTCCCATAGTGGCCCCTGCACACAGTATTATGTCCCATAGTGGCCCCTGCACACAATATTATCTCCCATAGTGGCCCCTGCACACAGTATTATCCCCCATAGCGGCCCCTGCACACAGTATTATGTCCCACTGTGGACACTCATAAACAATTATTATACTCTGGGGTCTTTTCAGAATAAAAACATAAAAAACTACTGTTACTTACCTGTCCCCCGGCTCCTATGCTGTCGGCCTCCGCTGCCATCCTTCTTCAATGACATCGGATGTCACATGACCCGGGACGCAGGCCGGGTTCATGTGACGTCAGATAACTAGGAAGGAGGCCTGGCAGGATCGTGGAGAGGTAAGTAATAGTGTTTTTTATGTTTCTTACCTCTCCCGGTCCGCCAATCATTATACTCGGGGGTCTGAAAAGGTGATAACGTCTAAGTGTCAAGTTAGTTTAGTGCCTGGCCATGCTTGCAGGCATCCTTGCTCTGTCCAATGCACTGTTTTCCTTCCTGTAGGGTGTGCTGGCCCTTTAAGAATACGTAAATCTTGCAGTCTTCTTCCAGCCAAACACTTGCAACCTTGAGCCTAAAAAAGTTACCTCCAAAGGCTAGGATGTAACTTTTTGATTGGTGGGGTTCCAACCAGTAATCATGAGACATGGGGTGTTTCGCAAGGCAGTTTGGATGGGCCAGTAGGCTTGATAGCCGCTCCATCCATTTCAATAGAAATACCAGAAATAGCTGAAAAACAATGCTTGGCTATCTCTGGCGGTTGCCATTGAAATGAATGAAGCAGTAAATGAATTGTCCAATCTGCCACTCCATTCAAACTGAGGGGCAAAACCCCCTAGTTCTCATGAACAGTGGTGGTCCCAGAGGTAGGATCCCCATTAGCAGCAAGTTTACCCCTGTTGCTTGGATGGGGGTAATTTCTGATTATTAGACTATGCCTTTAAGACACCCTTTTCCACAGGAATGTGCCCTAGCTTACTAGAGTGTTACAAAGTTGTTTCTCTGTATTTTGTCTACCTGTTTTCTGGCCTTGGATCTCTTTATTGTATCTGACGCCACCTGCCCTGACCCATCTCTGGATACCAACTGTGAACTGACTGCCTGCCCTAATCCCCATGCTGAATATACTCTGCCTACCCTGACCTCAGCTTGTCGCTAGCCTGTCATTTCTGTGGCACGCACCAGTGTCTGTGACCCGTTTGGATCAGATGTTCCCATACTACTCTTAGAGGCAGAATCCTGGTGATTCCTTCCAATGAAGATCAGGGGACCCCATAGAAAACGCCTTCAGGAGTAGCCCCAAGCCAACTTCATCCAGTGACATGGTGTGTCCATATCCTCTGTTTTGCATGCTATATCTCTATGTACTATATGCTGTTTAGGACACTTAGGACAGAACGCGTGAGATTACCGTGCATTAAACCAAAAACATCATGAGTTAGCGTGCAGGTGACAACAGGTTTCTCCTATTCTCACGCAGATCAGACATGACATGAAGAAAGACGGCTGGGAAAGAAGGATGAGGCAGTGAGCCAGTTACTTCTATGCATATCTTATACAATGGGAGTGAGGGAGGAGGCAGTTACATATAGTACTAAAAACCTTAGAGATTTCAGGATAACAAGAAGGTGAGGTTGGTAAGGGGGGAGTGGTAGCCCAAGGAGGGAAGGGTGTGGTAAATTGCGGAGGATGGAGCCGGTAATACCAGGCTAGAGAAATAGGGAGGAAGGTGTGCATTAAAGGGAACACAATGGAAGAATAGAGAATTCAGACAGGGTCTAGCTGAATACTTTATGATTATTTACATGACATGACCGGTACCATTGACAGGTCAGAGTGCTGTTCTTTGCACTGGTCATATACATTCGGTAAGACACTTGCCCACCAAAGATTAGGTGGCCTTCAGTTACCAAATCCAGGTGGGGGAAAACAAATAGCAAGTGTTGTATGTGTCCAAATAAGGTATCCATTTATCCTAACATTATTATTATTATTATTAATAATAATCATAATAATAATTTCATTTATACAGCGCCAATATATTCCGTAGCACTTTACAAATCAGGGTACACACGAACAGACAATGTGAGACATTACAATGTGACATAATAAACATATCAAACAACAGGAGTGAGGGCCCTGCTCATAAGAGCTTACAATCTATGAGGAGATAGGGGAACACAAGAGGTCTGAGGGCTTGTTTGATACAATAGTCCAGCCATCTTTTAATAGGTTAAAAGTTTTGTAACTGTATGAGCCGTCACCAGTTGGTATCTGTGAATAAACAGATTCTAAGTGCAAGGAGTGCAGAGTAACTTCTAGGTGGAGAAGGAACGGAGTGACTACAACCAAGTGTACCAAGCGATGTTCCTACGAGGGGGCATCCGATGGTCCATTCTGAGTAGGTTCTATCCTGCTCCGTGTCATTGGAAGCCCCCAGAGAGGTGAGTATATCAACGGACCCTATGTGAGTGGCCCCTCTAGAGGGCCCCCCCTCACTGTTATGCTAAAGCAGCTTCCTGTAGTTACAATGCCAGTTCAATCCTAACAGTGGAGGACGGTGAGCAGCGCCCCCTGTCTGGCTGTTAATACTTGGTTACAGCCCAGAAGGACAGACAGTAGCGAGTGTGTATTGGTAAGAAGTCAGCCCTTTAGTTATCTTCCTGTTCTTTAATGGGTTATCCACCTGAAAATCACATGAACATGTATAACCACAAAACAGCCATTAACAGTGAACCAGCATTAAATTGACATTTTTTTCACGATCTAATAGAAATCAGTGGTGGCTGACTTGGTCACGTGGCTTTTGGCCACCTCACAGCTATGTCTGGCCTTGCCCTACAGAACCACAAAAAGTCTTTTTTTTTTTTTTTTTGTAATTTTTATAAAGAGAAATACAAACAGGTACAAAGAACTTCTTGTATCATATAAGTAAAAACAATAAGCAAATTTTGAAATGAGAGGCATGAAAAAAACAACAGAATAGGGAACAACACAAAGAGGGTCAGGAAGGGGAGCTTAAAGGGGTATTCCCAACTCACCTGTTCACCAACTTGCATGCTGTTTGCTCTGTTCACTTCCTGGTTTTCTCGGTAAATTGGTTGGCGGGGTTTTACTTTCTGTCTCCCAGACAAAGCCAGCTCTGCTAGCTCTCTTCATAGCAGTACATGTTTGCAGTCAGTAATGAGGGATGGTTCTAAATGATTTAGCACAGTATCACTTGGAAGATGCACAATATGAAGCTGATGTAGCAGAGTTGGATTTGTTAGGTGATGAGAATCCCAAACCTTCATGCTACAGGAACAAGGGTCAGCTTGCAATAAACTCAGTTTTAGGTCTGTCTGCTACATACAGAGGTAATGGACTCCCTGTCTCAGCCCTTACCAGCAAAATTCAATTAGCAGACTGATAACTGGAAGAGCCGGACATAAACAGCTCAGAAATACAAGCTGCTCCAAGAGCTCAGCTCCCCCTCCCCTCCTGAGAGCAGGGAGCTACGTCACTTGTCCTGCTGGGTGGAGAGATAAGATCATGCCCAGGTCCGTGGTTATGGAAACGCAGTGTAAACAATGAAGTGAATAATCTCAGACAATAGCCAAACAAAGCAGTTTTGCTGAAGGGATGTATTTAGGAAAAGTCTTAAATCCACATAAACTAGCAGTATAGATAGGATCCTTGAGATGGGACAACCCCTTTAAGGAAGGAAGACTGTCAAGAGACCCAGCAATATGCAATATACCCTGTAGGTAAAGTGCATCAGTTATTTCCTTCACCTCATCCGGGAGTCCAGTACTAGAGGGCAGTCCTAGAAGATGTGAAGGACCTTGCCCACTGAACGACAATGCCAACATTTAGAGGGTATTGTGAGGTTTAAGAAATGTTAGAGACCAGAGGTGTGATACCAATGCATCAGGAACTCATAGTGTGTTTCCTTAAAAGTCACATATGTAGAGGACTTAGATGCACGTGACCATATTATCTGCCACTGGTCAGGGGAGATCGGTTGCCCCAACAGCTTCCTCCCATCTGGTCATGTACTTATGGATAGGGGATGCCTGTCCCTCAGGAGAGAAAAGAAGCAGATAAACAGTGATCAAACCTCTCCTTGAGGTATCTACTCGCCACAATTTCTCACATGTGGATAGGAGGGAAACCTTTAAGGTACCAAATAAGGTGAAAGTAAAATGGGCAATCTGTCAATACTGGTGCCACTTGGTCCTAGGAAGGTTAAAGATTGAGGTTAACGAGTAACCATGTCTGCATCGGAACATGCCCACCCCAGACCAAGTGTTGACCATCACAGCAATCCTCTGGGAGAAGTGGGTTATACAGAAAGAGGAATTCTGGAAGGCAAAGGGAAACAGTTTATTGCAAGTAGTCCAGATCGCTTTAGTAAAGTGGATAGGACCCAAAAAAGGGGTTGGAGGGGAGGGGGGGGGAGCTGGCCTACAAGAGAGTGTTTGGGTGCATATGAGTAAACCATAGCTTTTCAATCTCAACCCACTTTATGTATGCCTGCAGTGTGATTCAAAATGGGTTACATCTTAGGTGGGTCGCCCAATAATAAGAGAAAATACGTGGGACCGCCAGTCACCTGTCTCCATTCCCTGCCAGCACCAATGATCTGGGAATTCTGTGGTGTCCGGCACTTCAGATAAAGTGGAATACCACAAAAAAGTTTCAGCCGGCATATTACTAATGCAGATGGTGCAAACAGCATTGCCAAATTATCTGCTGTCTGGACCAATCTTATACCATGTAAGCCCAAAGCTGAATGTTTTGTGAGGTGGGTGGAGATCAGAATAAGTTGGGTGTTGGAGTGTGGTAAGCAGGAGGGACGACCCAAGCTGAATTCTTGCACTAGGGCCATGAACCTTTTGCTACGCCCTTGGCTATATTCACATGGCAGAACTGATTTTCAGCTATGTGTTTAATGGATCTATGTGGGATGTATTTTTTTCAGTGATCCATTCACCTGTATGAGTGAATGGGGTCCGTAAATATGGACCTAGAAGGGTGAAAAAAACAGAGCTAGTCCAATTTTTCATGGATCATGGGTGCCAGAAGACCACATTAGGTTTCCTCTTCCTCACACTCAACCCGCATAGCCTAAACAACCTGCTATCACATCCCCCCGCCCAATGTGTGTCCATATACTAAGGGGGTGAAGACTAATGCCGCCAAGTACAGGAAGAAAAAGGGAGCTCCTGCGTCATCTTGTGCACCGAGTGGAGTGGACGGGGCCTGTGCAGAGAAAACATTGTGATATCAGGGTGCCACAGGCAGGCAAAAAAGTCTACGATAGTATCTATTCTACAGTATATTGTCTTTGGTTCTCTGTATCTGGTGGGGTGTTAGAGGGAGATCAAGATGGTGACCATGAAGTCCATTGAATTAAGAGTTATGGCTGGCAAGGGGAGAAGATTGTTCTTCTTACTTATAACTAAGAACACCGCTATCATTATACTCGGGGGTCTTTTCTGGAGGTCAAATGTTCGCCTTGGGGCCCAGCCATTCCTAGTTACGCCACTAAATATACCATTTTGGAGTATCAGTAAAATGGGCCTTTGTGGTGCGAGGGCCAGTAAAAAGATTTGTTATACTGTGTTGGGGCCAGTCTAAAGTTTGCTATGGGGCTCTGTCTTTCCAGGTTACACCCTGGTGTTACAGCGCTCCAAAGCAAATACTTCAATTAGCCAGAGTTTACACAAGCAATGGGCGACACTCTTGTTCCCACAGGCAACATTCACACACTCCGTTCTCCAGTTCTTTGTGACACACAATAGCCTGCCTCCTGCAATGATGGACCAAAATGACATATAGTAGGACTGGCAAAACCCGAAAAGGTGTAAGAACTCCCTATACACCAGACCTACCAACTTTCAAAATATAGAAACAGGGACTGAATGTGCATGCAAATTAAGCCCCAACTACTTTCACTCTGACTCCATCCATTTCTCTTTGTGCCCCCACATAGTATAATGCCCCTACAATCACCCTAACATGATGTGCCCCCACATTATAATATCCCCTCCAATTGCCCTTACAGTATAAATTCCCTCTGCTGGTGCACCTACAGTTTCTTGTCCCCCACCATCTGCCACTACACTATAATTTTTTCCTCTATCTGCCCCCACTGTATAATGTCAATTTAATGTCCCCCACCAGTTGCCCCAGTTGAATGCCCTACTGTAGCTGCCCCCACAATATTATGCCCTTCTCCTGGTAACAAAGCCTACAGCTCCCAGAGCAGACAAAGGAGCTGAATGGTGGAGTGGGGAGAAGATGGCTTTCTGCTTCACCATTGTATGCAACTCATCTGCATCAATGCTAGGAAAGTCCCACTAAAACATATACATAACTATGCAGAGGCACGGGATGATTAGGGACACAGTATGTGGCCATCAATGGTCACCTAAGGCTTCTAATTACAGAAGCTGGACTTCACTCCACAGAAAGGTTCTCATTTTGTCATTTTTTACATTCATGCACATTTAATTTTGGCTTTGTTTACAAAGATCTCATGCACATAGATGGTGTCCACACCCTTCCTTGGTCACCTGCTCTTAGGCTGGCCATACATTGTAGCCTTTTGTCTGCCAAAATGGCCTATTCTGGCTATTTTGACAAATATTGTTTATAAAAAAAAGAAAAAAAAAAAGAAAAAACTTACAAAAGACAAAAGACAGCAAATTTTAGTCTGCTAAAAACACATCAGACGTGTTTGGTATTGATCAGCCGAAAATCAAATGAAAGGCACGATCAGCCAAATTCAGATGATTATTATTCATATTGTGCTTTTTTTTCTTTCTAAGCTGGCCCCTTTAGTTTTTTTATGTTGATGGAGGGTTCTTTTGTCCTATTATCAGTCCATCAGCCGATGTTTATCTATCATGTATGGAAAGTCTTAGGCTGGTCTTACATGACCGTATTGAATGTACGCTCCGCAAGTTGCTGATCAGCAACACTAGTTGCTGATCGGCAACATAGACTCCGCAGATGTCCGTGTCCTGCCGCACTCTATGGGCGAGTCCGTGCCCACTGACTGAGTGACTGTCAGGAACGCCCTTCTGACTCACCCGGGGCACAGATCGGAAAAGCCGATAGTGTGCTGAATTCAGCGTACTGTCGGCTTTCCAGCAGTATATAGAACTGCCTGTGCCCGATCTGATGAAAGGTCCTCTTTAACCACTTCCGGACCGCCCATAGACTATATACGTCCGGGAAGTGGTTGCCTAGTTCTGCCAGGACGTACCGGTACGTCCACCAGAACACAGCAGCTGCACGGAGATCGTGTAGCTGCTTTCACTAGGAGCCGGCTGTAACTTCAGCCGGAGCTCCTAGAGAGAAGACAGGGCAGATTTATTACCTCCCCTGCCTTCTCGATCGCTGTGTATACAGCACTCAATGAGCGCTGTATACACGGCTATGGACGCAGCCATAAATCAGCTGCCCTCTGACCCGGCAGACACGTGATCTGCCGGAGCAGTGTCCTGCCAGAGCTGCTGGGTCCTACAGGACCCCAGATCAGCTCTGCATACTGTGTATAGCAGCGTGCAGGAGGCTGTATTCCTCCTGTAACTGAGGTTAAATGTACCAGCCCCAGTTATAGGAGAAATCAGCCTCAAGTACAAAAAAAAAAAGTGATCAGATGTCCCCAAAGGTCTCTTATCACCTTATGGGGACACAATCTGGAAAAAAAAAAAAAAAATAATAAAAAAGTTTTTAAAAAATGTAAATAAAATAATAAAAAATAAATAATACGCTAATAAAACGCCGTTATTAAAGGTTATAGCCTCGCCCCCGACGACACCATACAAAATAAAAATTACCGTAACGGAGAGGAAAAACTATTTTATAAAGTTTTTCAGTGACACTTTGTGTTATTAAATTAAAAAAAAATTATAAATTGAAAACCAGACACAATTTCCCTCCTATTTTGTTTATATTTTCCCAGATATAAAAAAAATTAAAACACATTCGAAAATAAAGATAACATAAAAATAAAGGGTACTATTCCGTTATCGGGCCAGCAGCAGCGCATTTCAGCACCAGCTTTCGGGACAGCAGTTCAGTTCAGCAGCGGGAATTACAATGACATCCGAGGACTGCTGGCCCGATGCTTGTGCCCAGTAGCCAGTACATCAATGACCCCCCCTCCATCTCCTCCTCCTTCCAGTGCTGCCCCCCAGCTCTCCTTACATCTACCCCGTACCCTCTCCCCGCCACATGACTAAGCCGATGCTGGCCCGATGATAGAGGCCGTGCTTGTGTGTAGTAGGCAGTACATCGATCGATGCCCTCATCCTCCTCTTCCTTCCAGTGCTGCCCCCCAGCTCTTCTTACATCTGCCCCGTACCCTCTCCCTGTAATAGGCCTCACCGTAAATCTTGAGCAATGAATGCTACTAGATAGCCGCCGGACGCTGCAGAAAGTTTGTCCCTCCGGCTCGCTGTAGCTCACCGTTCCTATAGTCGGCGTGTTTCTTGTCAGGGCCTGGATTGAGCCCCGGTGTCTTTCCTTTCGGTCTCGGTACTAGCGCTGAGGTGAGGCCTAGTCGTGTGGCGGGGAGAGGGTACGGGGAAGATGTAAGGAGAGCTGGGGGGCAGCACTGGCAGGAGGAGAAGGATGGGGGAGGGGGGTCATCGATGTACTGGTTACTGGGCACAAGCATCGGGCCAGCAGTCCTCGGATGTCATTGTAATTCCCGGGGAAGATGTAAGGAGAGCTGGGGGGCAGCACTGGCAGGAGGAGAAGGATGGGGGAGGGGGGTCATCGATGTACTGGTTACTGGGCACAAGCATCGGGCCAGCAGTCCTCGGATGTCATTGTAATTCCCGCTGCTGAACTGCTGTCCCGAACTGCGCTGCTGCTGGCCCGATAACGGAATAGTACCAAATAAAGCCCTATGTGTCCCCGAAAAAAGACGCAAAAATTAGTTGACTAAGACATGCGAGAAAAATTGGTACTATTCCGTTATCGGGCCAGCAGCAGCGCATTTCAGCACCAGCTTTCGGGACAGCAGTTCAGTTCAGCAGCGGGAATTACAATGACATCCGAGGACTGCTGGCCCGATGCTTGTGCCCAGTAGCCAGTACATCAATGACCCCCCCTCCATCTCCTCCTCCTTCCAGTGCTGCCCCCCAGCTCTCCTTACATCTACCCCGTACCCTCTCCCCGCCACATGACTAAGCCGATGCTGGCCCGATGATAGAGGCCGTGCTTGTGTGTAGTAGGCAGTACATCGATCGATGCCCTCATCCTCCTCTTCCTTCCAGTGCTGCCCCCCAGCTCTTCTTACATCTGCCCCGTACCCTCTCCCTGTAATAGGCCTCACCGTAAATCTTGAGCAATGAATGCTACTAGATAGCCGCCGGACGCTGCAGAAAGTTTGTCCCTCCGGCTCGCTGTAGCTCACCGTTCCTATAGTCGGCGTGTTTCTTGTCAGGGCCTGGATTGAGCCCCGGTGTCTTTCCTTTCGGTCTCGGTACTAGCGCTGAGGTGAGGCCTAGTCGTGTGGCGGGGAGAGGGTACGGGGAAGATGTAAGGAGAGCTGGGGGGCAGCACTGGCAGGAGGAGAAGGATGGGGGAGGGGGGTCATCGATGTACTGGTTACTGGGCACAAGCATCGGGCCAGCAGTCCTCGGATGTCATTGTAATTCCCGCTGCTGAACTGCTGTCCCGAAAGCTGCTGCTGAACTGCGCTGCTGCTGGCCCGATAACGGAATAGTACCGAAAAATTTTACAGACCTCAAAACCGCACATACAAAATAAACCTAAAATGTGTCTGGTCCTGGAGCACAACTTGGCTCGGTACTGAAGTGGTTAAGGACACAAACGGACACAACATAATATCCCATTTAAATGAATGGAAATCGTAAAGGGACACAGCTAGTATTTGTTGCTAGAATCTTGCACGGACATTAGCTACGGACACCTACGGTAGTGTGAACCCAGCCTTAGCCAAATAGTTTTGGTAGTGACACGTAGGGTTATACGCTTTTTGCATGTTTTATATAAACAAAAAAAGAAGGGGAGACATCTGTTATTCACATGTTCTAAATATTACATTTAATATGGTTGTCCTTGGCTCTACACATCGTGATAAATCCATAGAGAGTCTAGTAGTATACAGGGACCGTTACTGTATGAGGGCATGTCATGGCGGCCAATCACGGAGGTGATATACCATGTGCAGCACTCGGACATTAATAAAGAAAAACGTAATGTAATCTGTGTCTCAGACACTCGGCTCTACACAAGCCGCTTCCCAGGCACTGCAGACGACAAGTGGTGCTGCGCATGCGCAATCCAAAACAAGCCGAGCGCCCTACAGTTGAAAGCCCCCTTTTCCCGTTCAGGCTGTCCTTCGTAATGCCTGACCCTTTATGAAATTGGTTACTGTCTATATGAAGCCTGTTGTGGAGGTAATACCAAGCAAAGCCTTTTTCTTAGCCGTTAGCGGCATTTCAAGCTCTTTATTGTCCTTTTGTATATGAATGTTTTTCGTTATTCTCAGGCGCGCAGGAAATAGCTCCGGAGAGAAAGGAAGAGGCGGAGCCAGCGGGGAGTACAGGAGGAAGAGGTAGACGACGCAACATGGCGGAGGTATGATGCTGTGCGCTTGTGTATATACATACATCTATCTATAGTAAAGATGGTTTCGGTGACGGAGTGTATACGTGTGAGGGCTGGGTCACACTTGGCTTCAGGCCGCGGCCTGTCCCGGGTTATCTCTGTGTCTATAAGCAGCACATGTAATACAGTGTGACATCTCCCGACCATAACAAAGGGGGAAGGGGCACAGCTGAGGCTGCTGGAGTTGTGGTCTGTAGCCATGGTGACACATAGCTCTGCATTGGATCTGTAGACACAAAATGGTATTCACCATATCTGCGGCTCCACAGCCTGTGTAGGACATGTTCACACGCAGCAGATAAGCTCAGGAATTTGTGTCCATATTTTAACAAAGTAAGAACAATAACAGATCAATGAAATAAATCTGCACCGTGTAAATTTAGGCTAAGTCGGACAGAAACACTATACGCTATGTCACCTGACGCCAACTTTAACGCATACATGTACACCATGCGAGTTGGGGGATTAAAGCCCATGATTGAGTAACACACAGTATATGTATGAGTTTGGTGGTTCTATTAGTTATAGTCACTGCTATTATTTACTTATTTTAGGCAGAGATTGTGGAAGGTTGCCGACTCCCCGTCCTCCGCAAGAACCAAGACAATGAAGTGGAGTGGCGTAAGTGGTTTTGATATTAGAAAAATATTGCAATGTCCTTATAATATTTTATTGATATCTTGGATGGGATTTGAAATCTTACGGTAACTGGCGCATACAGCACCTCAAGCTCAGTGCGTAGTCATTCAGGAGGTACAATGCCTGCTCAATGCCGGTATAGAGAGCTGTTATACACTGCCTGGCCAAAAAAAAAGTCGCCTTGTACAACAATGTACCGTTCCACCCCTGATGTAATTATGAACTGTTCATGACAGGAATTTGCATATATTCTTGAATATATATAATTGAGCCTGTCAAGTGCAGATGATAATTAAAGGTGTGAAGCGATATCTACCAACGGAAGAGCTACCAGAGGAAGAGATGTTAGTGCCTTCAAGAAGGGGCAAGTCATTGGATTGCATGAGGCCAACAAATCGACCAAGGAGATAGCCGAAGTAACTGGTATCGGACAGAGAACTGTTCAGCGTATCATACGAGCATGGCGAGATGGTGGAGAACCCCCCTGCAACCGTGGAAAGTGTGGGCGTAAGAATATACTCGAAACTCGAGGTTGTAGGTCCCTACAGCGACTGGTGAAGAATAACCGCCGGAAAACCACCTTTGAGCTCACACAGATGTTCAACTCGATGGAGCGACACATTTCAGAGCGAACAATGCGACAAGAACTCAAAGGAATGGGTCTCAGCAGTTGTGTCGCCACACGAAAGCCATTGGTGACAGAGACCAACAGACGTTGGCGCCTGTCATTTGCAAGAGATCACAAGGATTGGACCCTAGAGCAGTGGAGAAAGGTCATGTGGTCAGATGAATCACGTTTCACATTGTTCCAGAGTGATGGTCGTGTCCGGGTGCGACGAGAAGCACACGAAACACTGGAATGTACTGGAAAGGAACCTGCGCTGTCACTCACCACCCCTAACAAATCTGCGTAACCTGGGCTCCCTGATACTCAAGAATTGGATCAAAGTCTACACTACAGAACATTATAGACTCCATGCCGAGAGGGATGCGTGCTGTTATTCGTGCTCATGGTGGCCCAACTAAATATTAACACTCGTGACTTTATTTTTGGCCAGGCAGTGTATATAGGCTGTGTTCACATCTGTATGGCTTATCTCTACTATTATGCCTTGTTATGGGAGCAAAGCCATGGAAGTAACACAAGTGCCTGAGCTATTGGGAGACAGATGTGAAGGACTCACAAGGAGCCTCACGGATTATCCTGGGGGCCCAGCCACATAAAGTAGCACAGTAAGCTGGACTAGAACAAGTTAGCCTTTAGTTATTGAAACCTGTTAACAAAAAGAGTTATGTTTTTTTTTGGTTGATAGGATTGCACTGAAGTAATGACTTTTCTCTTTCTATTTGTTTTCAGCACTAGCCGAAATCTTGAGCGTGAAAGATCTGACTGCAAAGAAACTGTTCTATGTACATTATATAGACTGTAAGTAGACGCTCTATTGTTTAACAATGCTTGAGTTAAAGAAAAAAATATATGTACATAATATATCAAATTTGTTTTTCAATGGCAGCCCTTATCTATCTTACTGCTGTAATACTTATAAAGGTGGCCATACAGATTAGATAAATATAAGGTGACGGCCAAGATCCTTAAATCTGTCATTTGTCTTTTAGTCAATAAGCGATTGGATGAATGGGTCACGTATGATCGCTTAGACTTGAAAAAGATTCAGTTTCCTAAAAAAGAGGCTAAGACTCCAACAAAGAATGGACTTTCTGGATCAAGACCCAGCTCGCCAGAGAGGGAAGTGGTGAGTAACCCAGTGTCCATATGTGTATAGCAAGAGGCATTTAGAACAGGTCATTGCTTGAAGTAAACTCATTATATGCCACTTTATGTAATGTAATAGTAAAAAAAAAAACGCAACACTTACAGATTGCATCAAAGCAGGACTTTACTTCAGGCGGTTGAGCTATATATATAATGTGTGTGTGTCTGCCGCATTATATGTTCGTGTGAAAGGGATATTGTATATGATGTATGTCACGGAGCAAAGGTATATGTCCTTCCTCCGGAGGATATCTTGAATCAACAGGGACGCAAGAGGTCGGGAGACAACAGCAATTTATTGTAATCCACAAAGTTAGTAGCCGGCGGCGGTCACATCAACCGTAATAACAATAAGTCCACGGAAGTCACAATCCAATGATAGCTTTGGTTCCTTGGTCCTGTAACTAAATCCTGGCTCTCTGCAGAGCTGTGCACAGGCCGGCTAACACATACTAACTGCTAACTACATACTATATACTAAGACTGTTACATCCTATATCTGTGGGTGGGAAGGGCTGAGTCACAGATCCTTCCCCCCTCACCTATACCAAGGAGAGCAGACTCCCTGTCTACTATGGACAATGCACTGTCCAACATCTTCTTGGGGACACCGATCAGATTATCTCCACCCATTGTCCTCACTGGTCCTCACTAGTTAGAGGTATTTGCATACAATGTGCTAACACACTAGACCCTAATCAGCCAACTACACATTGATGTATACAACAGGTTAGAGAATACATTCCACACCAAATATATATTACACATTGCCTATAGTATATACTCTAGACATCTCGTGACAATGTATATAATTATTTTTAAATTTATAGATAATTAAAAATAAAACATTTTTGCAAATATAAGTAATTAAATATTTTACAGAGTTTTAAAGATATTCTCAAAGTATCTTGTAGTCACAGGCTTGTTGTCTTGATCGGGTGCCAGTGGATACAACCATGAATGCAGAAACTTTCTAAGGACAGAAAATCAGCCATGATTTCCTTATTGTGTCCTGGATATCTTCTCATACATGTAGTGTCCCTGCCTGATAACCCGGCTACAATAAGAAAATCATAGCCGGGTTCCTGACAAGTCCCAGACCATAGAAAGTTTCTGCATTGGCAACCGATCAAGACAACAGTCTGTCACCACTAAGGTGGTTAGAGAAAATCTTTAAAACGCTGCAGAATTTTTAATTGCTTATATTTGCAAAACTGTTCAACTTTTAATTATCTACAAATATAGATATGATTATGTACATGGGAATATTTACCCCTTTAAATGTCAGTCATTGCAGCTAGACTTTAAAGTTGTCGTGTTAGTAGATCGCTTCAGAATAGCACTGCTTATTCCAAGGGGTTGCTTGCTCTGCTGCTTGCTTCCAGAAACAGTGTCACGCTTATCTTTGAGTTATCTGTATAATAAATTCTCCCATACCACACATATGTCCACATGTATGGGTGTAGTAGTATTATTATTATTATTATCATTATTATTATTATTATATTTTTTATTTATTTTTTTGAAAAGCAGCAATGTTTAAAAAAAATTAATAAAAAATCTTGTACAGCCCCTTGTTGTATAAATCATTTTAATGTTCGAAGTATAATAGTAATGTAAGTAATGATATTTCAATGTAGCAGATCAAGTATTCTAGATATACCATGTTTTCATATGAACAGCTTGGCCAGTCTTATATTGGTAAAGCTTAATCCATTGCGTAATGAATAGTTGTAGAGCTTTCTAATATACTTTATATTTCACATGACCTGATCAGGACGTGTTCTCAGCCTCTGGATGTAAACAAGAAGTTCCCCTTTCCCTGACAGCAAGCAGAGATCTTGAACCGGTGAGGAAAAGTAACTAAGTGTATTAGAAAGTTGTATGTTATTTCATTATACAGTGATTAAAGGGGTTGTCCCATCACAAGGATCCTATCTATACCGCTTATTAATGTGAATGTAAGACTTTTCCTAAATACACTGCTTCAGCAAAACTGCTTTGTTTGTCCACTATCTTACTTTATTCATTTTTTTTTTTTTGGACACATCCCTTGACTTATCTGGTCATAAGTCAAGTGATGTATCTGCTGCTCTGAGGGGGGTGGGAGGAGGGGCTAAGTGCACGGGAGCGAGCCTGGAGGGGGGGTAGTTTACCCTTTGGGGGGAAGGGACCGCCAATACAGACCCGGCATCCGCTGTAATAGAGAGGCAGATGCCGGGGAGTGTAGCCGCCGGCACAGATGCCAGCAACATCGCTATGCTTCTGCCCTGCATGAAGCCAGCAGTGGCAGGAGCGATGCTACTATTCCGGGGAGGGGGGGGGGGGGAGGAGTGGAATAACAGCATCGCTCCTGCCGCTGCTGGCTTCATGCAGGGCAGAAGCATAGCGATGTTGCAGGCATCTGTGCTGGCGTCTAACCCTCCCCGGCATCTGCCTCTCTATTACAGCGGATGCCGGGTCTGTATTCGCATTGTGAAGGCTAGACTGGTCTATGAGCGTGCACACAGGGCCAGCGGCATCTCGCCGCTTGGCTTTGCATATGTAACCCCGCCCACCAATGGCGCAACAAAGCAGGAAGACAGAAGATTTTACATCAGCGAAGACTGGTGAGTATGCGACGTAGGAATACCCCTTTAAGCTTTATTTACCAGACAATCATCTATGTAACAGCCACATCTACTTTGTGACACGTGGCAAGAGCACACACATAACCAAGTATAGCTTTGGGCCACAGTTTTCAAACCCTTTAAAGAGAACCTGCCATGTTTGTTTGTAGAAATCCTTGCTCATTGTGAGCTTGTGATTCTAGTTTGTCCTATTACTTTAGGTGGCCATACACATTAGATGAGGGTCTGTTGACCCTGTGGGCGTGGCTTCACTGTCCCTGGTGGCAAATGTTAGTGTAAAGAAGGATTAGACATGTTGTATTCACATATGTGTTATCTTTCCTTCAAGGAGGTTAAGCAACCGCCATAGGCATCTTGTAGCAGCTTACTTCCCACTCCTTCGTGACAACACATGTATACTTGGCGAGGGTGAACATGTATAGTGGGTTGGGAGAATATCCGTCGCCTTGAACAAGTGTTCAGCTGACGGTTATCTATATGATATATCCACTATTAGTTATGCTGAATCTTTCCACAACACTAAGTACCAATGTGCTCGGCTACTCTTCATCCAGGGTAACAGGTTCCCTTTAATGGAGCCCTAGCATTTTAGTGTATGTGCCTGGTTCCCAGTGGCTGCCCTGACACTCTTACCTGTAACCCAGACGAGTGACAACAGTACATGGAGGTATCTGTTGTACAACCTAATGACACAGGCAGATTCTATCTAGATTCCTGTCCCCAGCACAATGAAATGTTATAAGTGTCTGTCCCATAGCACATGGTAACAGTAAGGTACAAGCCATAAATCTGGCCCTCCCACAATAGTGGGCAGGGGGTTATAAGCCTGTGTCATTCCTTTTCCACAGAGGAAGATTCCTGAACTCATTCTACCTCCAGCTGCAGCCCCTGCGGGAGGAGGAAAATCTCTCCCTGTTCCAGTAAGATTTTGTCTCCCCTACTTCCATTCCTGTCTGTTCCCCCTGCCTTCAGTGTTCTCCATACAATGTATTTTGTCACATATCGTTTTTTCACAACATCTTTGTTTGTCACTTTGCTTCCAGCAGAAGCGGAAAGTAGAAGTTGTATCACCAGCAACACCAGTTCCACCAGCACCCGAAACCACACAAGCCTCTGTATTCCCACAGGTAATAGACTTGCTATAATACATAAGGAAATCTATGTAAATATTTGTATTGCCAAATGTCCTTTTCCTTGTCTGGGGTGTGCTTGGTACAGTGTATAGACAGTCCGTGCTTTTCCCAGTGGCACACCTAATTTATAATACTGTTACAAGTTACTGATTCAAGATATGCCCTTAACTGGGGTCTGACCAGTGGGACCCCCCTGTCAACAAGAGCAGGGGTGCTGTTCACTTGAATGTAGCGTCAGTCATTTCCTTTCATCTTTAGGAGACTGCCAGGTACAGCCCTTTACTGAATCCAGCAGTCCCATAGACTTGAATAGAGCTGGTGCTCCATTTGAACACAATCTCCACATGACTTGTATGCTTATCTGTTCTAGTAAACAGCAATGATATATATTTCTATGCTGTTACTTGTCTAGAATGGAGCAGCCCGCAGGCCAAGTGCACCCGCTGTACCTCCTGGACGCAAGCGGAAATCTAACTGCCTTAGTGCAGATGAGGTAAGGCCTAGAGAACTGATGTGTATACAGATGAGAACTTGCCTCCTGTATTAGGAAAGACCAAGTGCCTCTAACTTTCATCTCTACTATGTTCAGGATTCACAGGACAGCTCTGATGGAATTCCTTCTGCACCTCGAATGACCGGCAGCTTGGTGTCTGACCGAAGCCATGATGACATCATTACTCGCATGAAGAACATAGAGTGCATAGAACTGGGCCGTCATCGGCTTAAGCCTTGGTACTTCTCACCATACCCACAAGAGTTAACTGTGTTACCTGTACTCTACCTATGTGAATTCTGCCTCAAGTATCTAAAGAGTCTTAAATGTCTGCAAAGACATCTGGTACGTAAGATGCTCCAGAAATTTCAGTTCAGGGGGGCTCTGATGGATTTCACTGCTTTATTTTGCCAATATTGTTCAGTGTTAGTTAACGTATTCCACTTGTGTGTCTGCAAGGCATGTAGTGATCATTGTTACCCTGCAGACAGCGCTGTACACTGTGTAGTGGCCATGTTGTGCTATTGCAGGCAATCTCCTATTCACGAGGCTACTAGTATAACACGGTGATTTTCTTTTATCTCTCCATTGTTTACAGACGAAATGTAACTTACGACATCCCCCAGGAAATGAAATCTACAGGAAAGGGACCATCTCATTCTTTGAAATAGATGGACGCAAGAATAAGGTACAGGATTTTGGTTTTTCTCGCTGCATTAAAAAAAAAAAAATAACACATATGGAAAAGAATGAATAGGGTATAGCTCAGTAAATAGACATGGCTCCTGTCTGCTGTTATGGGCTGTATGTAGTAATTGATGATATTTCTATTTTTCCCCTCTTTTTGTTATTGACTTCTCGTATCTTTCTCTTTTTTTCAGAGTTACTCTCAGAATCTTTGCCTTTTGGCAAAATGCTTTTTGGACCACAAGACCTTATACTATGACACAGATCCCTTTCTCTTTTACATTATGACGGAGTATGACTCTAAGGGCTTTCACATTGTCGGCTACTTTTCAAAGGTGAGTTCCCTTTTTTAAAGAAACGCAATGTCAGACAATGAATGGACAGTACTAACTGCAAACAGATTATTAGAATCTAGGTAAAACGGATTTGTCATGGTGCCTTTAAAACCAGATAAATGTAAGGATTAGCAGAGGCTTTAAACCAAATGTTAAACGTATTCCCTATCCACAAGACACCTGAGAAGTAGCTGATAGGCGCAAGACTGCCGGGACCTTCATCGATCATGGGAGCTGGGGCACCAGGTGAAAGAGCAGGAGACTTGCAGTAGCACTGCTGCTCCATTCATTTTTATGGGACTGCTAAAGAGAAGCCTGGCGGTAGTATATAGAGATGAGCGAATATACTCGATCGAATACCTCCGTCACATAGCTCCCGGCGCCAGGGAAGGTGGGAGGGGCACTAAAAATTCAAAGCCCCAAAGTGTTTTTGCAACAGGAGCTATTCGATCGAGTATATTCACTCATCTCTAGTAGTATACAGTAGTATAATAAGTAGCTGATAGGCGCCGGACTGCTGGGACTGAACTGAGGCACGAGTCCCTCCATTGAAATAGAGCAGGATTCTACATTAAAACTGCTGCTCTATTCATTTCTATGGGACTGCCAAAAGGAAGCCTAGTATACACTCTGTCACCAGCAGTCCCGTAGAATTGAAAGAAGTAGCAACACACAGGCACAAGCTCCTGCTCCATTAAAATGGATCAAATCAGAAATCCAGTTTCCTTATTGGAGCTCCAACAATCAGGATATCCAGGATAAGATGATCTTGGTGTACCTGCTGCTATTGGTATATAGCTTTCTTAGCACTGCCAGTTTGTTTTGTCATGATCAGAATTCTTGGGCCTTTGTCAATAAGACATTGGTGGCATATATTAGGGAATTACTATCCGTGCATGTGGGGAAACCCTCTCTTTTATTACAAATCTTAATACAAAAATGAACTGAAATCAGTAAATGCCAATGCAGTTGTAATTTGTAGCAAAGCGCCCATTCAGATGGCTGTGTTTGGACCAAGAAGCATGGCACATATGACAGTTGCATTCATAGGCCATCCACAGCTTGTGTGAGTGTCATAAGTCATGTGTGAGTCTGCAGTTCACATGAGCCATGGACCATGTTTTGTAGACTTGATCACCACCATGTGAAAAGGCCCTAAGCGAGTGAGTGCACTAAGGAAGCGCCTGTTCTAACAATATAGTCATTAGGTGAGATGTGGCACGCAGTGGCACTTAGGAGGGATCTGCAAGCAGAGGGGTGGACCAAATGTGTCCAAACAATATGCTAAGCAGACTCTCTACTGTCAGGTGGGCAGTCTCAGACTTTGCTTCAATCAACTGACAGTAGAGAACCTAATTAGCATATTGATGAAACTATCGACATTGATTGCTCAGGTATGGTGGGGACTAGAGAAAGTTCCAACTTTGCAGTAATCAGTGGAGCTGCAGCGATTGAAGGATGTAGAGATGGAGTTGGTGGAGGTGATGGTGGAACTTCCACTTTAATTGATGTACAATGACTTTTTTTTTTTTTTTTAACTCTCCAGCTCCTGTAATAAAATGAGATTCAGAATAATCCTGTTATTAATCTCTTCATGTGCAGGAGAAAGAATCAACGGAGGATTATAATGTTGCTTGTATCCTGACACTACCACCTTATCAAAGAAGAGGATATGGCAAACTTCTTATAGAATTCAGTAAGTCTGCGTTTAAGCCGCACGTGTCTTCCTTCCAATCCTCTCATGTCCCTCACGACTCTTGTTACTTCTGAATAGGTTATGAACTGTCTAAAGTGGAGGGGAAGACCGGCACTCCTGAAAAGCCGCTTTCAGACTTGGGGCTTCTTTCCTACCGAAGTTATTGGTCTCAGACGATTTTAGAGATTCTTATGGACCTGAAGACTGAAACCGGGGAAAGACCACAGATCACCATTAAGTAAGCTAGAAAATACTATGATGAGGGAGGCAAAACGTCATCAAGGCAGATGTAGCAGAAGCTTCTGGTGCCATAAAACAAAGTGGCCTGAGCCTTAAAATAAATAAACACTGGTCCCACATTAATATTTTTTTGCCTTGGCCTGGAAGGAGGCAGAGCTAAAAGTGACAAGTTTAGATTTTTCCAGATGTTAGCACTGTAAGGGTAAGTTCACACAGAGTTTTTTGGTCAGGGTTTTGAGGCCATATCCGCCTCATAACAGACGGCTCCCATTGAAATCAACGGAAGAATGAAAAAACGACTCCCGGAAAAAAGAAGCAAAGTGCTCATTCTTCAGTCGCCTCATGATTCGGCCTGAAGACACTTCCTCCTCCGGACTAGGCCTAATCCGGAGCAGAGTGCGCGGCTGGATGCTGGTGCAGTGCGCCGGCTTTCAGTCGCAGCTACTCGGTTTTTGGATCAGAACTTGAGGCGGCCTCCGATCCAAAAGACCCCATGTGAACTTACCCTTAGAGGTGCTGACCCCCTAGAAAAAAGAGTGTAAAGATCAGCCAGATTTTTCATCCAGTATCTGCCACTGTGAAGGATGTCTAGTCTAGGTTTGTACTGTGAGACCAAATCTGCCTCAGTGTTGTATCATTGGAATGGGTCACAGTAACAATACACACTTCCATAACCTAAGACACAAATGAGCTTTCTGACGTGCACACGTACTTATATTGTGTTTATCCCTTCAGTGACATCAGTGAGATCACCAGTATTAAGAAGGAAGACGTCATTTCTACATTACAGTATCTGAACCTCATCAATTACTATAAGGTAACTATTATAGTGACTTGTCTATCTGCCACATCTCTTTCCTTAGAACACGTGCAGGTACTATGGGGGCGCATTTTACTTTTTGTTCGCTTTGAATAACCGCTTTAGGACACCTGGTCATTTGAGGCTTGCCTTGTACAGTCTGTCCCCCTATTGGTTCATGTATAGGGCTGCTTTTGATATTGTAATGAGGATATATAACGCCACGCAGTTTTTGCGAGGTTTTTGTGTACCTAATAGACTCATATGGCAGAATTATAATGTGGATTTTGGGGCAGATTTTCTGCCTAAATCTACGCACTGCACAAGACGTCTATTTTAATGAGTAATCCGCATGGTAGTTCACACAGTCGTGGCTTTGAAATCTGTGTCAACAAAAGTGGCATGACGTTTCTTGCCACAGATTGCATCTGGAATATATCCAGCACATGGATTTAGCTGCTTTGACTGGAGGAATACCAAGTGTGGATTTGCCGCAGAAATAAAAAGGTTGAGCCCGTTTTTGGCCATTATTGTTACTGCAAACACATTAGATTGTTCAGCTTAAAATTAACCAAACACCAAGGCTTTAGCCGTATATACACATGTGAAGATGACTTTCTGATGGCACATTGTGACTCTTTCATTGAAATCTTCTAATAAAGGATTAGTAGCCTAGCATTTCTCCATATGACAATGGCCATGTTTTGTTTTCAGGGGCAGTATATCCTGACACTCTCAGAAGACATTGTGGAAGGTCATGAAAGAGCCATGCTGAAAAGGATTCTTAGGATAGACTCAAAATGTCTGCACTTTACTCCGAAAGACTGGAGCAAAAGAGGAAAGTGGTAGACTGACGGATGGGCTGTGCAAACAACTGATGGACGATGCTGCAGAGACACTCGGAACAGGTTAACTCTAGTGACTACTTCACGTCTAATGAACACGTCTGTATTTCCTTGAAGTTATGCAGAAGCAGCAGGTTTTAGTGTAAAGTCGTACTGAGTATAATCCGTAATGGCAAATGAATTGTGTGGTCACCACGGGCAGAGGACAATGGAGGCAGTGAAGGCACGGACATAGGAAAAGGCTTCTCCAAAGCACAACTAACTGATAGGATGACCCATCCATGTTTTAGGCAGGGGTCTTGCCTTCTTTACACTTCAGTGCACCATTGAGCAATACACGAGAACATGGCGGTAAGGTGCTGACATTTTATATGCAAGCTTATGCACAGCAGCCTGAACCGGGATCTGGTAAGAGATGGCGCTGAGCGGGCGATGCAAAGGTTATACGGAGGAACATTCCAGGAATACAATGGACAAGACGACTGTCCCAGTGATCGGCCACTTCTGTTGCTGTTCAGGGAAATTTGGCAGCAGACTGAACACTAGAAATCCATGTAACATTATGTACATAGCAGTGTTTCATAGCGGCTGTATAAAGCATTTTAATAAGAGACTGGAGCCTATTCCATCTATCACTATTATTTATTATCTTTGGTTTTTTAATACGGTGTCTGATGTTATCAGATGGGTGTAGTCTTAATCACACACAAGTGATTTTCCTCACCTGATAGCTCAGATTTGTTCACTCATGATGACATTACAGTATTTTCCTCGTCGGAGACCGTCTTATGCAGATTTGGTTTCTTACAGAAATAAAATGGAGAAAGATTCTTTGTATTATGTGGTGTGATTCCAGTATGTGTCATAGGTGGCAAGTTTAGTTTGGGGGCGGGACTTGGTAACCCTTTAAGCCCGATTCCTATAGCCCAGTCTGCATGCCTCATGTTTTGTGGTCACCACAGGCAGAGGACAAGGGATACAAGGAGCATCCAAGACTGACCATGGTGCCGTGCCTATGGAACTCACTGTGTAATAATGAGAAGACATAGTGATCTCCCACAAGGACGGATCACTTCTGTCAGCACAGTATACTTCGCTTTACAAATTCATACAAAGTGGTCACATTTCTTCCTTATGGTAGTTTTGCAATGTGAATGCCGATCCTGCTGAGGGCCATAAGCTGTGTATGTGACACAAGGAAGGGACCTGCACTCCCAACATATCACTGTACAGGAAAAATAACGGCATATCAATATGCAATTTAATTTCCTATTTTTCTTTTTAATTAAAAATTTGTTGTAGACAGAAATGCACACGGATATCCATCACGCGAGGCACATAGTATGGTTATATACAGAGTGTATGATACAGACGTGTAACACTGCGGACCTTGAACAATACATTATAACCTGGTTCTCTTGTACCAAACAGGCGTCTCCACCTTTATTCGACAGGTGCGTGAATCTGTAAAATAAAATACATCAGCATGTTCAATAAATCCAGACGTGTCGACAGCATGTGAATGTTAGGCTATTGAGAAATCTCTGGTCTAAAATGCCTCCCAAACCAATAACCGTGTTTCTAGGAGCCCTTAATAGGAGTACAAATATACATTTGTACTCGCAGACCCGTGAAGAAATGCTGAGATCAGCCTGTAATTGATTCTGTGGCGGGGCCGGGTTTACCAGATTTCCCTACAGACAACTGTGAAGCTGAGAATGTCAATCACAGCAAAAGGTGAGACACTGGGCTCCGACTACAAGTCCAGAAAAGGATTTTTTCAGCAGAGTTGGAGCTGTTTAAAGTGACAGTGTCCCTGGACATATCTTCATCTTGGTGTGGACTTTGTTCAAGCCCTGAGCAGGATCAGTCCAGAACTGTAGAGAGGTTAAGTGCACAGAGGCTTTATGTGAGATACAGACGCTGTGTCCGGTCCCTCTGCATGTGCTGCTGCTCTAGTGAGAGTGTATGGGGGTGATTTATCATCTGCCCTTTGTGTGGCCATACATTTTGCAGGTGTTTTTTTTTTTTTTTTTAGACTAGTTTTCCTCTGGTGCTTATTTATTATTTTGTCTCATCTTCTTAAATGTTGTGCTCATGTTAGTTTAGTTGCGCCATTTTGGTTCAAAAAGACGCACTTGCTCCCCTATTCTTGCTAACCTGATGGTCTCTTTTACACTGCCCATGTAGGCCATGCCCCCCCCTTTCTCACCAAAAAGCAAGTGACAAGAGCAGTGGATTATCTAGAAAAAAGGCGGAAATACTTCATGAGAGTTTTTTTTTGGCAGAAAAAGACCTAAAAAATTTGCAATGTATGCCAAAAAAGGCACAAGTAGCTTAAAGGGATTCTACCATTAAAACCTCTTTTTTTTGTGGATAAGATGTCGGAATAGCCTTTAGAAAGGCTATTCGTCTCTTACCTTTAATGTGATCGCCGCCGCACCGTTCCTTAGAAATACCGGTTTTTACCGGTATGTAAATTAGCTCTCTGGCAGCAATGGGGGCGGGCCCCAGTGCTGAAAATGCAAAGGGGGCGTCCCCATTGCTGCTTGAGAACACGATCCTGTGACGCCTCTATCTTCGGCTGGATCCTCCCCTTCTCTGTTGTCTTCCTCCTGTGTTACCTCCGATGCCTGTGCAGTTGGCTCTGCGCATACCAGCCGGCGGCCATTTTTGGGAGGCCACTCTTACTCTTGAAGTTCAATGCAGGAGCGGCCTCCCAAAACTGGCCACCGGCCGGCATTTGCACTCGGCTCTGCTGGTGTCTCACTGGCAGAGCCAACTCCACAGGCGTCGGAGGTGACGCAGGAGGAAGACGACAGAGAAGGGGAGGATCCAGCTGAAGATAGAGGCGTCGCAGGATCGTGTTCTCGAGCAGCAGTGGGGACGCCCCCATCGCATTTTCAGCGCTGGGGCCCGCGCCCCCTCACTGTGAGAGAACTAATTTACATACCAGTAAAAAACGGTATTTCTAAGGAACTGCGGAGATCACATCTAAAGGTAAGAGACGAATAGCCTTTCTAAAGGCTATTCCGACGTCTTATCCACAAAAAAAGAGGTTTTAATGGTAGAATCCCTTTAATAAATGTGCCCCATTGGGTCTGACAGTTGCGTATAGCGTACGGCTGATTCCCATCCCCATGTACACTAAATGTAGCCGCAGGATGTTGTTGACTTGCACTAGTAATGGGGTCTCTAGACATTTATTACCCATCCTCAATATCTAATGCGAGAAAACCTCACTAACAAATATCTTGTCTATATGATAGTACTGAAAATACACTGACACCAGCTGAAAAGAGAAATAATCCCTTTGTGTTCTGAGATTATTTCCTACTTGTTACACCTTTTCCAGTGTAGTTGTAGTTAGAAGCTCCATCTGCCATGTAAAAGACCAAGCGACAGATCCGGTAGCAGAATGAGGCGATTTGGTTCTTACCGCAGAAGCAATTTTCGGCCATGCCAGGGACATAACTAACACGTCATCTGCAGACGGCGGACTCTCCAAATTCCACTGTGTGAATGACTGAAAGGTGGATCTGACATTTAAACTACGATCCTGGAAAGAAACCATAAAAGTCAGAAGAATTCCAGGATCACAGAGTTCGTATCAGTTACAATGCAAAAAATCCATGATCTGAACGTCAGAAGAATAGAAATGACAGATTATAGGAATCTATAGCCAAGGAAATAGGTGGCAGGAAGGATACTGGACTTCAATATGGCTGATCCTTTTATGTCAGTGGAAGGTAAGGCTCTATTCACACTTTCAGCAGGTTTTACGTTTTATCGTGGAAGCAGGAAAAAAAAAGTGAAAGTGAAGTAACAGATCTGTCATAAGACGGGCACCGAACAGGAATGAGAAAGGGTATGCCACACACCCCAGTCAAACCATCTGGTCAGCAAGCTACCCCTATTCTTTGGAAAGGGGGCAACTTCTTGATACCATAATACCCTTAGAGTTCTGCCAGGGTGTGCATAAAGTTGACAGGAACAGCAGATCTGAATGCTGTGCTGTATTTCCTATCAAAAATAGGAAGGAATCTCTTAGAGGTGAACAGAACCTTTATCCAATATGGTGGAGTCTGAAGAAATAGTGTGAAGTGTAACGGCTGGCTTCTGGATGTCGCGGTGGTGGTGGTGGTGTGGGGACAGTGTTATCTTACCTCCTCCTCAGAACATGGTTTATGATCTTCCTTCAGGACAACGCCCATATACCCTGCTGGCACTGTGACTTCTTGCCCCTTGAGCATTCTGCCCCTGAAGGACACTTCTTTCCCTATTAAGAAACAGTGAGGTTCAGTATGTGACACATCAGTGCTGCAATCCACAGGATATAACAAACCTTACTCTGGCTTTTAAAGGGATTATAATAATAATAATTTATTTCTGACATACACGGGGTGCTGTGTATATGTATATAATATAATATAATATATATATTATATATAGATGAATTCTTGTCTGTCTGTTCTCTATGCGCAACCAAACGACTATACTGATCTTCACCAAATTTGGTACAGAGATACTTCAGGTATCCGGGAAGGTTTAAGAAAAGACTCCAACTCACTCGCACGTACCGTTGCTGATACAGCATTCCAAACACAGTGCCCCCCCCCCCCTTAGCCAATTCAAACCTGCAAGTCTTTCACTCGTATTCCAACTGCAATACACACGGTCACTCCACATGCACAATACAACACTGATATCCAAACTGAGATACACGCATCAGAGGATTAGATACACAGATCAGCACACAGTATCACACGCCAGAGGATTAAATATGCGCTTCTGCGCACAGTTTCACACACTAAAGGATTAGATACGTGCATCTGCACACGGTTCCACATGCCGAAGGATTAGATACACGCGTCTGCACACAGTACCACACGCCGGGGGATTAGATACACACGTCTGCACACAGTCCCACACACCAGAGGATTAAATACGCACTTCTGCACACAGTTTCACACACTGAAGGATTAGATACATGTGTCTGCACACAGTACCATACGCCGGGGGATTGGATACATGCGTCTGCACATAGTACCACATGCCAGAGGATTTGCTATGCACGTCTGCACACAGTACCACATGCCGTAGGATTAGATACGCGCGTCTGCACACAGCTGTACATGCCATAGGATTAGATACACGCCTCTTCACACAATACCACACAGGGGAGGATTAGATACATGCGTCTGCACACAGTACCACACAACCGAGGATTAGATATGCATGTCTGCACACAGTACCACATGCTGTAGGATTAGATACCCGCGTCTGCACACAGCTGTACATGCCATAGGATTAGATACACGTTTCTTCACACAATACCACACAGGGGAGGATTAGATACGTGCGTCTGCACAAAGTGATTGGCTAATAGCACATTTTACATGCAGAGACTGGTAGCGGTGGACTCTGGGCAGCATCAAGTCAGCGCCACTTTTTTATATTTTTACAGCACCCAGAGTCTATATTGAAACATAGAACTAAACTATGAGCCGGACAACCCCCCTTTACAGCTGTGGGGTGGGCTTTGTCACCCGATTTTCTCTGCAAATAAAAAAATTGTTTGAATACCCCAATTGTTGGCCGCAGAGGCACGTCCGTTTTCACAGATCTTTCATAGACTTGAAGGGGTTGCCCCATAAAGTAAATTCTGCAGCGCCTGTCTGGTGCTCCACATTGCTCCTCAGCATGGCCATGCTGGGTGTGGGCAGGACTGGTGGTCGTTGGCGCTTCAATGGTAGAGACAAGGTAGCCATTGTGCTCCCCATTTATGTGACTGGCAGCATCGACCGTCACCAGTCCTGCCACATCCAGCAGCGCATCCGGTCCTGTAGACTTTACCGTATGGGGACAACCCCTTTAAGGACTAGTGACCGTGTATTTTGGTCGCGGGAAGTGCGTCAGATCAGGACCAAAATGTGACAGTCGCGGCTTCCCGCTCTGGAGTAGACCCAAATTAAATGAGGGATTGTCTTGACACGAAGCAGCAATTTCCCCAAGAAAGGACAGCTCACTTCTTTTTTCCGTGAGCGGGAACAAACCTCTTGAGGTGATTTGAGGTGGATTCCGCGCCAAAATCTGCCTCCTCTTTTGCCTGTGTAAACTCCCCCTAAGTTAGGGATCTGTGAAAACGGACAAATATAAAACGTTTTTTTGTTTTTTTTTGACAGTCCTTTAAAACAGACCATGAAAAACCAGAAACATGAATGTCCCCAAATTGGGCTCCAAAATCGGGCGTTACAGTTGTTTTTGATATGTGAATAACGCTTCTAGGCTACAGTCACATAAGGCGCGGACAATGGCGATGCAGCGCTAGTAAGAACGTGATGTCACCGCGCTGAATATCGGCGGTTTTTTTTTCACGGTCAAGTCAAAACCAGCGAGGCAATTTTTTGATGTTCCCAATGAGTTTCAGTAGGAAAGTCGGATCTGTAGAAATGGAGACGGTTCTGATCCATCAAAAAGGAGACCATGCGCTAGTGATATAGGAATCAGTAGTGTGAACACTGCCCAAGTGTGCGGACAGCAGAGGCATATGGCGGTCAGTCATTTTACAGCACTGGAGGAAATGAATACATAAACACCATCTGCTTTACGCCTCTACTAATACCCCAGCGTTACTCCTCACCCCCCGGGTAACACTCACCTCCAGGGGTCTCCTTTATGGCAGGGCTGAAGTACTCGCTGACCTTGGCGGCGCCATGTCTCTGTATCTGACACGGTAAGAGGTGCAGAGTCTCCCGGGCAGCCGAGTGTAGCGCCCCCAGCTCTAGCCGGGCTAGCGGTGCAGCGTCAGTCATAGCTGAGGAGAGAGGCCGCGACTACACACAGACATCACCGGCACCTCATACTGCACTCTCCCGCCAAGGCACAGCCGACCGGAAATGACGACACAATCCGCTCTAGCTCTGAAGTGTGGTGTTCAGACCAGACGGTTTAGTAGAAAGACGTAACTGATATAATGGGTGACAACACAATAACGCATTACTTCAAGATGTAAAAGAAAACAAATATGAGAAAGAGAAAAGATATTGTCAGAAGTGGGATTCGAACCCACGCCTCCAGGGGAGACTGCGACCTGAACGCAGCGCCTTAGACCGCTCGGCCATCCTGACAGTTATTGGTGATGAGCAGTGAACACAAATGTGAGGTTACTGAGTCACGTGTTATATAGACATACATTGTATTTTTAATTTGATCACAGCCACAGCTGGCTACGTTCACACCTGCGTTATATTCGTTGTTGTAGCAGTAACAGTGAATGTTTACTTATCTCCCAAGATTGAGACAACAAAAGTGAAGAAAAAATCTGTGACACAGTGAGGGCGCTGCAGCAACTTATCATACAATATATTGCACCTTTGGCCAATCCCACACAGTCCCTTTGTAGCCCCCTGCAGTATAATGCCCCCCCAGTGGCCCTCACACAGTATAATGTCCCCCCAGTGGCCCTCACACAGTATAATGCCACGCCAGTGACCCTCAAACAGTATAATGTCCCCCCCACAGTGGCCCTCAAACAGTATAATGTCCCCCCAGTGGCCTTCACACAGTATAATATCCCCTCAGTGGTCCTCACACAGTATAATGTCCCCCCCAGTGGCCCTCACACAGTATAATGTCCCCCCCAGTGGCCCTCACACAGTATAATATCCCCTCAGTGGCCCTCACACAGTATAATGCCCCCCCCCACTGGCCCTCAAACAGTATAATGTCCCCCCAGTGGCCCTCACACAGTATAATATCCCCTCAGCGGCCCTCACACAGTATAATGCCCCCCCCCCACTGGCCCTCAAACAGTATAATGTCCCCCCAGTGGCCCTCACACAGTATAATGTCCCCCCCCCCAGTGGCCCTCACACAGTATAATGTCACCCCCAGTGGCTCTCACACAGTATAATGTGCCCCTCACACAGTATAATGCCCCCCCAGTGGCCCTCACACAGTATAATGTCCCCCCCAGTGGCCCTCACACAGTATAATGTCCCCCCCAGTGGCCCTCACACAGTATAATGTCCCCCCCAGTAGCCCTCACACAGTATAATGCCCCCCCCCCCCGTGGCCCTCACACAGTATAATATCCCCTCAGTGGCCCTCACACAGTATAATGCCCCCCCCCCCACTGGCCCTCAAACAGTATAATGTCCCCCCAGTGGCCCTCACACAGTATAATGTCCCCCCCCAGTGGCCCTCACACAGTATAATGTCACCCCCAATGGCCCTCACACAGTATAATGTGCCCCTCACACAGTATAATGCCCCCCCAGTGGCCCTCACACAGTATAATGTCCCCCCCAGTGGCCCTCACACAGTATAATGTCCCCCCCAGTAGCCCTCACACAGTATAATGCCCCCCCCCCGTGGCCCTCACACAGTATAATGTCACCCCCAGTGGCCCTCACACAGTATAATGTCCCCCCAAGTGGCCCTCACACAGTATAATGTCACCCCCAGTGGCCCTCACACAGTATAATGTCCCCCCAGTGGCCCTCACACAGTATAATGTCCCCCCCAGTGGCCCTCACTCAGTATAATGCCCCCCAGTGGCCCTCACACAGTATAATGTCCCTCCCACTGGCCCTCACACAGTATAATGTCCCCCCAGTGGCCCTCAAACAGTATAATGCCCCCCTGTGGCCCTCACACAGTATATTGTGCCCCCCAGTGGCCCTCACACAGTATAATGTCCCCCCCAGTGGCCCACACACAGTATAGTGTCCCCCCAGTGGCCCTCACACAGTATAATGTCCCTTCAGTGGCCCTCAAACAGTATAATGCCCCCCAGTGGCCCTCACACAGTATAATGTCCCCCCCAGTGGCCCTCACACAGTATAATGTCCCCCCCAGTGGCCCTCACACAGTATAATGTCCCCCCCAGTAGCCCTCACACAGTATAATGCCCCCCCCCCGTGGCCCTCACACAGTATAATATCCCCTCAGTGGCCCTCACACAGTATAATGCCCCCCCCCACTGGCCCTCAAACAGTATAATGTCCCCCCAGTGGCCCTCACACAGTATAATGTCCCCCCCCAGTGGCCCTCACACAGTATAATGTCACCCCCAGTGGCCCTCACACAGTATAATGTGCCCCTCACACAGTATAATGCCCCCCCAGTGGCCCTCACACAGTATAATGTCCCCCCCAGTGGCCCTCACACAGTATAATGTCCCCCCCAGTAGCCCTCACACAGTATAATGCCCCCCCCGTGGCCCTCACACAGTATAATGTCACCCCCAGTGGCCCTCACACAGTATAATGTCCCCCCAAGTGGCCCTCACACAGTATAATGTCACCCCCAGTGGCCCTCACACAGTATAATGTCCCCCCAGTGGCCCTCACACAGTATAATGTCCCCCCCAGTGGCCCTCACTCAGTATAATGCCCCCCAGTGGCCCTCACACAGTATAATGTCCCTCCCACTGGCCCTCACACAGTATAATGTCCCCCCAGTGGCCCTCAAACAGTATAATGCCCCCCTGTGGCCCTCACACAGTATATTGTGCCCCCCAGTGGCCCTCACACAGTATAATGTCCCCCCCAGTGGCCCACACACAGTATAGTGTCCCCCCAGTGGCCCTCACACAGTATAATGTCCCTTCAGTGGCCCTCAAACAGTATAATGCCCCCCAGTGGCCCTCACACAGTGTAATGTCACCCCCAGTGGCCCTCACACAGTATAATGTCCCCCCAGTGGCCCTCACACAGTATAATGTCCCCCTCCAGTGGCCCTCACACAGTATAATGTCCCCCCCAGTGGCCCTCACACAGTATATTGCCCCCCTCCAGTGGCTCTCACACAGTATAATGCCCCCCAGTGGCCCTCACACAGTATAATGCCCCCCTCCAGTGGCCCTCACACAGTATAATGCCCCCCAGTGGCCCTCACACAGTGTAATGTCACCCCCAGTGGCCCTCACACAGTATAATGTCCCCCCAGTGGCCCTCACACAGTATAATGTCCCTTCAGTGACCCTCACACAGTATAATGTCCCCCAGTGGCCCTCACACAGTATAATGTCCCCCCAGTGACCCTCACACAGTATAATGTCCCCCCAGTGGCCCTCACACAGTATAATGTCCCCCCAGTGGCCCTCACACAGTATAATGTCCCCCCAGTGACCCTCACACAGTATAATGTCCCCCCAGTGGCCCTCACACAGTATAATGTCCCCCCAGTGGCCCTCACACAGTATAATGTCCCCCAGTGACCCTCACACAGTATAATGTCCCCCCAGTGGCCCTCATACATGGACTCCATCTCTTTGTCATGTAGGTGGAGTGAAGCTGTTCATCCCATTATGGCAATATACTCCATTTTCAATGCTATGGGTAAGGTAAGTTCATATCTGCGCTCGGATCTCCATCATTCAGGTCTACTGGAGGATCCAAACAAGGGAGAGCCGGCCGCTAAAACAACCCTTACCCATGGACACCGGCGGACCCCACAGATTGTAATAATAAAAGTCCACCATCCTTAGCCTAATGCCCACCCTCATCCAACTGTGAATACACGTGGCCTCCCATTACACAGCTGGGTTAACTGCCATGTGCTGCTGTATACGGCTATATACGTGACTGATTTAACTGTATAATGCCCATCCGGCAGTCAGGGCTCTTTATGACATCATCGGCCACTTAGTGTTCCATCTATGACACGGCCCAGTGAGCCTCACAATATTACACTAGAGTCACACTAGCGTTGACCTGTCTGTTGTTCTGGTCCATTGGAGGTCACATACCTGTAATGGGATTCATCAGGTGTCCAGTATTTTAGGCTAGGGCCACACAGGAACTATGGCCACGATTCCCATTTTGCAAACAAAGATCACCAGGTCACTCATGTTAGTGAAGGGAGTTGCGCTGCGACCCTGAGGGGTTTAGTTGCAAATAAGTTGAACATTGTTTTACATTTTTGTGATGGTTGCGGCAACCTCGGGTTGAGTGAAGGAGTCGCTGGACGGAATAGCGATCTTTGGCTGCGCGCTAGCCTTACACTGAACAAATACTTACCAGACTTGCTGGACTCTTTCATCCGGGAATTTTCCACAATCCCTGTGAATCGCAGATGTGAATGTAGCCTTAGTCATTCTCCATCTGGATCAGGTCTCATGCTCTTACCAACAGAGGCCTTTTGTAGTCCTCAAAGGGAGACAAGAAGTGACAATGCAAAAAAAAACAACCCCCGCAAGCATTGATGACACGGCACGCTATGTGTCCAGGTAGGGATCCGCACTGTTTCTTCATGGTGGACGTTTCTTCAATGAAGTTGCAAAACAATTCTGTTTCGGTTCTTGTACCTACCTAATAGGTTGGGCATTGAAATCCAGTTCCTTGATATGGATGATGAACAACCTCAGCCAACCAAGGGTATGCACACTCCGCTGTCATATCTACGCAGGGTATGGCTTGGGTATGATGGGTAATGTACAGTACGTTTTGGTAGGGATGATCGGTGAATCCTCAGTTTTAGGGCAGTAACAACTACTTTGCTCCTGTGCAGATGAGGTTTGTCCTTTATATATTTCCTTCCTTTACGATCCTCACCTATAGCTTCACAAACGGCATCAGAAACTGAATGAGGACACATGCCGCACCATTCCATGAGGACACATGCCGCACCATTCCATGAGGACACATGCCGCACCTCTCCATTCAGGAGCATGACGTAGCTAGTTCACACGGAGTTACATGAATTCCGCGTGTGAATATTCCGTCGCGGCTAGCTGCAACAGGATGATGGGCCGTGCACCGGTAGCCTGTTGCGGCATTCTGCTCCGGATTAGGCCCAAATGAATGGGCCAGAGCCTTGCGCCGCGGGCACCGTGGCTGCTTCAGCCGTGGAATCCGCGGGAAGAAGGGGAATGTGGCTTATTTTTTCTGCTACTAGCTAGTGGAAAAAAGAAGTGAGCGGCTCCCATTGAAGTCAATGAGAGCCATTTTTGGCAGCGGATTTTGAGGCGGATTCTGCTTCAAAATCCACTGCCAAAAGACTCTGTGTGAACTAGCTCTTAGTAGTTCTGCTCACATGCAGTCCATTACCTAGTAATTCATGAACTACTTTCCTCTCCACATGATTCTTGTGGACACCACGCAGAAAATACACAGACCCCATTATAGTTTATGGGGTCCGTGTGCTTTCATAAGCTCCCCGCTTGTCAATGCATTCGGTATTCCATTCAGGGGTCTCTCAATATTGGTCTGAAAGTGGCCAACCCTTTTAATGGTACAATTGATCCAGAGGATGGTATGTTTCTGCCCTTACTTTGCTGAAGGACAGGATTCCCTCCGACCCCAAACCTGTAGTTTCAGAACTGATACATGTATCATGAGATAGGAGTGGGGATAACATGGACAGAAGTCGGATGTCTCCCTGCTTCATTATTGTATACAACTGGGGCAGTCTGGAATGGTGGGACAGCATATGCAGGATTGTCCCGCTGTTCCAATGGGGCCCCCTGCTACCATAGGGCCCGGCACAAATGCACAATTGGCCCAATGGTGAAAGCAGCCCTGGTACCGCAGTCCTTACAAACAACTGACCAGAGATTAGAAATGTTATGTCACCAGTGTCGGACTGGGGTGTCTAGGGCCCACCAGTGGAATTATTTCTAGGGGCCCACCATCAGGATCCCTGCAAACCAGCAATACCAAGACAGGGCGGTTGAAGGTAATAACATATCAGGAGCCATGCTGCTCACCTGCCATACGATGTGCAACACTGCACTACCTAAACCTATTGCTACACTCTGTATGGAAAGTGAACAGCGTGGCTCCTAGAAATGTTACCATTACCTATAGCCGCGCTGTCCTGGAACAGCTGATCTGCAGAGGTCCTGGCTGTTCTGTCATCACAGATGTAATATTGATGGTCTATCCCAAGGACAGACCATCAATATTACAAAGATGCATAAACCCTTTAAAGATTTGTCCAGGAATTGGAGCGACCCATGTGCTGGGAGGGAGGTGTAAAATAAAAAATAAAAAGCGCCTTCACCCGTTCCTGTTGCTCAATTGTCCACTGCCAGTGTCCATTCAGTCTCGCGCCGGTGCCTCCATGCTGGGAGTCCTGCACCTCATGGGACCACTGAAACCAATTAGGTCTCATTTCTGGAAATCCTGTATCTAACAGACACAGGCGGGGACAACGGAGTGCTGGGGACAAAAGCTCAATGAAAAACACTGTGGAAAAAAATATATTGGGATTCACTGCAATTTTTTCCCACAATGTTTTTTTAGCTGCATCTCGCTGTTGTGCCTAATCCAGACCTTTCACCATCTGGGGCACATGAGGTTTAATACACCGCTAGAAAGCCAACAGTGCGCTGAATTCAGCGCACTATTGGCTTTCAAGTTCTGTGCCGGTACCGTAGATCTTCATCGTCAGAAGTGCGTTATGACAGTCAGTCAGGAACGCCCTTCCTTACGGTAGCGTCTATAGCGCTGTACTGTGAGAGGGGTCGTTGCTTACCAGCCAGCGATGACGCTGAGCGCCTATAGCGCTCTCACAGTACAGCGCTATAGGCGCTGCTGTGAGGAAGGGTGTTCCGGACTGACTGTCAGAAACGCCTTTCTGACAGTGAAGAGCTACGGACTGATAGCTCCTCACCGGGGGCATAGAATGGGAAAGCTGAAAGTGCGCTGAAATCATCCCACTGTCAGCTCTCTAGCAGTGTATTAAACCGCACCTGCCCCAGGAGGTGAGAGCTCCTCTTTACCATCTCAATATACTGTACATCACACTATAAGGATAAGGCCTAACACAGCGTCCCACAGCAAAAAAAACGCTGCGGGAAAACCCCCGG